>NW_025776945.1:0-171605 GCF_021130785.1 Homalodisca vitripennis | reverse complement strand
TTGCAGGCAATAATTATTCGTTATAGTAGGTAGTATCAGGTGCAGTTTTTTATTTTAGGTTGAGAAATTATGAGCCTAAAAATAACTTATGAAAAATAAAAAGTAGAAGAATCAATCCATGAATAATTATTTAAAATACTGCATTTAAACAGTAAATTAGGTAATATAACAATAAATTATAAAAAGAAGTGGATGAAGATAAAAACGTGAGATATTTATAGTACGTACATGAAGTATAACTTCAACCGATTAGGACAACCTAGCCTCTCTTAAACATAATTGTTTCATTGATTATGGCAAAAATGCATGCGTTTACAAAGTTATTAATAAAATGATCTCCATTACTTACCCTACGACAATGTGCCTTGTTTTAGATAAATATTCATTATTATTATCGTCATCTATTCATAAATTTTTTTGTTGAAGAAACAAAAAAAGTCAATGACGATTGTAAATATTCTTATACTATTTGATTAGCCGTTTCAAGATATTACCTTGAATTCCGTGTTTTGCTAACGCCCAGCTAAATCCCGTGCATGGACATAAACATTATCAAACTCTATCTAGTATACTCATAGAATGGAGGAAAGAAGGATCCGATAGAATGTAACAAAACCCTTAAGAATCATATCTCCAATTGTATGAAAACCAGACTGTGCCAAATATATGAAAATGGGATAAGTAGCAAATTGTTTCGTAAGTGTTCAACACACTAAACTTTGGCTATCTGTAAATAGTACGCCTATGAAGTTAAAATAATAGCCACAATAATGCGTATGGTTTAAATCCACCCAATTGAGTAGTAAAGTCAGAGCAAAGTGCCAAGCGTATTTTAAAAGCGTTAGGAGGTTATGCTGGATTCCTGGCTATGCTTTAATGTGTAAAAAAACGTGAAAGTAAATTAAAATTGCTTCAATAATTTTCACCATTTGTCATAAAAATCCCTTTGTGGCTATGCTGATGCCACACTTCTTTAATTTCAATAGTGTGACTGTTAAATAACACGAAATTAAAATTTTCTTATTCCGAGTGGATTAATGTAAAGAAATACACCTCGTGTGTGATCAGCATTCGTGGCTTTTAGTAAACACGAGCAACGGACCGATACCAACATTTTAAAAACCGAGAAAACCCAAAGGATTTAACGTGCCTACTTCAGAAAATAAAAATGTAAAATAAAACTAAAAGGGATATGAAATATCACTTCAGGAAGAAGTTTCCGTGTTTAAAGTAAAAAGCAGAAGTCATTATAGCTTTTTACGACTATTTTGACAGTCATTTGGCATTGCTCATTATCAATTTTAAATTACTAGCGGAAATGAAATTAGTACCTTTTAATGCTCTATTGTTTATCGAGGTTGTTAACATTTTAATATTATAATTAGGTTTTGTTTTACTCATTGTAAACGATAATAAATTGCAGTTTATTAACAAATATTTCTGTTTATTAACTCACTGCGTTGCCTATTTTATGGTTTTAATCATTTTACTTAGCACTCTTAATTTTACTAGGCTGTGGAGATAACCCTTGTTTCAAAAGCATTATTTTATGACAGTGTAATACAATTCACTTGGTTTTTGTTATCACTGAATAAAAATTTGTTACCATCTACTGTATAAGACTATCACAAAATATATGTAAAAATATGAATAGTAACAATATTAACAACACCAAACACTTTATCTATATTATCTATGAATAATAATTTTGCTATTTTAACCGGGTTTTCATTTTGCACTCTTCAATTTATCAAATCTAAAGAAATCAATTCTTTTCCCGATTTACTGGAGACCTGCCTTAGTAAAGATATTATAATTTATTAAACATTGGTTGCACTTATAAACTTGGATATAGTAAATCATAAAACTACAAATCTTTTCGGTAACAGATTAATATGATTTATGAATCTGAAGCCGTTCTATTTCAAGATAACAACGAAACCAATTGATTATGATGTTAGTAGTGAAACTCTTGTTTAGAATAGTGAATAGAAATCTTAAGTACTCAAAAATGTTTAACTGAATGATACTCTTTGTGAGAAACAAATTCACTTCGATAGAAAGGCAAAATGTTTTACTTTGTTGTAAATTATTTGACGAAAAAAACATTGCAGCTCTAAAAAATACCGATATAAACTCTAGTACTGCTTATTTCACGGACATCATTTTAAAATGGTGGAAAGTTGTGAATGTAAAACAAGCTTATAAATGGGTAAGATTTAATGATGAATATTACAAGCCAATTAACTCAATGACAGACAAAACCAGTTTATATTTAGAAAAATTTTGTTCATGGTTAGATAAGTGGATAGAGATTCAAGGAGAAAAAGTAGGTAGTAGGAATGGTAAATTATCTAAAGAAACTCAAGAAGCTTTGTTACATACGACAAAAACTCTGTTAGAAATAGTCGAATTCTTAACTACGAACCTAAAATTGTCCTACATCTGATTAGGAACATTTCAAACAGATAGTTTGGAAGCACGTTTTGGCCAATTTAGGCAAATGAGTGGGGCCTGCTATAACATTTCAGTAAATCAGGCAATACAATCTGAAAAAAGTTGAAAATATTAAGTCTCATTAAATTATACTCTGCAAAACATTCTGAAATATGTATATCAGATATATTCTCTCAGAACGATGATTTAGAGAAATGTGAAAAAGAAATCGTTAATTAATCCAGTTTTTGACGAGTTTCAAGTAGATCTGAATGAAGTTAAAGTTACAGAGAATGATATGTTAAGTTAAGTTTAGTATATATTGGTGGTTATGTAAGCCATATTATTTTAAAGAATATAATATGTAAATCGTGTAAGGAATTGTTTACCCTTGGTTCTGACTCAAATTGTTCTATCGGTCCTTTACGGAAGGATAATGTTTACTTTAACTTAATTGATGGGGTGCCTTGAAATACCCCTCTGATTTCATTATGCAGGTTATTGTTATATCTTTTAAAGTTTTTAAAGTTTGTTTGTCTGATAGATATGAATGTAAATTTCTTCTGAGAAATAATCAGAGAGCAGTATTAAAACAGACTATCTTAGAATTTTTGGCCTTAAATTATAATGAAAAGTGTAACAGTTGTAATGTAGAAAAAAGTAGACTTACAGTACAATTCATTTTTTTCATTTTGTAATATTCTTTTGAATAATTACTCCACATCAGCAACTGATTCAATGACAAGAAAACAGTCTGAAAAGAATTGTAGTTTAAAAACAAAATCTAACAAAAAGAGAAAAGTTTCTAAGTTAAGTTCAAACTAAAATGTATAAAACACTAAACAAAATTGAATTTGTAAAATTTTATTCTAACAAGTAATAAGTATTGCTTATGTTTATTTGGTATTTATAATTCTTTGTAATATCTGATGATACCTACTAATATGTCATTTTTTACCTTTGCAACTAATATTGTGAATACCTACTCAAAATAAGCATACTTTTATAAATTAAAATAAGTTTTTGAACTCAATTTTAATCTTCATTTATACCCCAACTTCCAAATATTGAAACAAATTAATAAGTCTTTTGATAGTTTAAGCCATCAAGGAGCTTTATAAACAGCATGAAGTGAAATGTTCTAATTTTAGTACGTGTCTTTCAAATCAATTTTATTATTTTTCTACATGCCGAAATAAAACAATATTGCCACAGATTTAAAGAGGATGATGTAAGCTTTAATTTGATATAAAATACATAATGTTACTCCGGATTTTAAGCTGTCAAATTACAGGTTGTAAGTTGCGTATTTTGCATTGAATGTAACGGCCGCTCAAAGCCGGTACGGCTGCTACTGTGACGTCACAGCTGGATGGCTCCGGCCTGGTGTATAGTGCGGCCTTGGTCAAAGTGTCAACAGTTTACAATTGACGTTGTTCACTTCAAAGGTAAAGTTGGCTCTAACTTCACTTTGACTTGGTAATGCCACTTCCTGGACCTGGATCTATTTTGGTAACGAGATCCAATTTTAATCTATGAGCATTTTGTACCGTATAATATTTCCAATATATCTGGTTCAGTGCATTCCAGCAAACAGAACAAGGATCGGTGGATTCAGTACTTCTCCTAAGCGCCCCTCAACTCTCAAACCGTCATTTTCCATAGGGTTCAATCTCATGATATGATCCGGTAGCGATAGCTTGGCAAAGTTCTTGCCCTTTTCTTTTCGTGTGTAGTATGAGTATAAATCTTAAATCAACCGCGTTAAGAACTAGCCGAAGCGGTCGTATTTTCTCCCTACGAAGTAGTAAGAGGGTTTAATTCCCTGCGGTTATCTCGTTGGATTTAGCAGTGCCGTCTTGACTCTCGTCTCATATATCAATATACTCTCCGTTTTGTCGTTAGCTAAAGTAGTGCCAAACTGTCCTGATGCCCTTTGAGAACGCGGTTGAAGTAGTAGTGCCTCCTTGAACTTTCTTTCCTATGAGATAAACAGATAGATTTCATTCAAAACTTCGTCCTACCCCGATGCCAGTAATTTTTTAGTGACAAGAGCAACGTGTCTTCGAATTTCTTCTATAGACCAACTCCAGCCCTGGATGTTGAACGAGCTGGAAATGCTCCTCCTGTAATGAAGCCAGACTGAGACTGAAACAACGTCAGTGAGTTGTCATCATTCCATGAACCCTTCCCTTATATTCCTATCCCGGAAATATCTATACGTTTATATGACTTGAAAAGGTTAATGAATCACGTACTATAAAGTTGAGTTTATTGTTATTTTATTACGAAAAACATGTAGGTGCCTTTATCAAACTCTAATTCGATAGCATAAACGTGAATGTAAAACGTTGTTGAGTAATATATAATATGTTATGTTTAGAGTACCTATTTTCATTTGAAATCTGCCTTCAATTATTATCTACGTAAAGAATTATTAAGAAGAAATCTGCGCGCAAATAATTACTTCTGAAAATATTTGATTTGATTGTTTCGTGTGATATGACCAAAAATTCGCATCAGTGTTCCATACTTAACATTTATTTAAGTGAACCGATGAGAAACAATCAATACTCGGTTATGATTGTTTCGTGTGATATGACCAAAAATTCGCATCAGTGTTCCAAACTTAACATTTATTTAAGTGAACCGATGAGAAACTCTCAATACTCGGTTATGATTGTTTCGTGTGATATGACCCAAAATTCGCGTCAGTGTTCCAAACTTAACGTTTATTTAAGTGAACTGATGAGAAACTCTCTATACTCGGTTATGATTGTTTCGTGTGATATGACCAAAAATTCGCATCAGTGTTCCAAACTTAACGTTTATTTAAGTGAACCGATGAGAAACTCTCAATAGGCTCAATAGGCTCAATACTCGGTTATGATTGTTTCGTGTGATATGACCCAAAATTCGCATCAGTGTTCCAAACTTAACATTTATTTAAGTGAACCGATGAGAAACTCTCAATACTCGGTTATGATTGTTTCGTGTGATATGACCCAAAATTCGCATCAGTGTTCCAAACTTAACATTTATTTAAGTGAACCGATGAGAAACTCTCAATACTCGGTTATGATTGTTTCGTGTGATATGACCCAAAATTCGCATCAGTGTTCCAAACTTAACATTTATTTAAGTGAACCGATGAGAAACTCTCAATACTCGGTTATGATTGTTTCGTGTGATATGACCCAAAATTCGCATCAGTGTTCCAAACTTAACATTTATTTAAGTGAACTGATGAGAAACTCTCTATACTCGGTTATGATTGTTTCGTGTGATATGACCAAAAATTCGCATCTGTGTTCCAAACTTAACATTTATTTAAGTGAACCGATGAGAAACTCTCAATACTCGGTTATGATTGTTTCGTGTGATATGACCCAAAATTCGCATCAGTGTTCCAAACTTAACATTTATTTAAGTGAACCGATGAGAAACTCTCAATACTCGGTTATGATTGTTTCGTGTGATATGACCCAAAATTCGCATCAGTGTTCCAAACTTAACATTTATTTAAGTGAACCGATGAGAAACTCTCAATACTCGGTTACAAATTGATGATATAACGGCTGGTAAATCAGTCACAACATTTAGCTGTATATTGAAGTAATTATAAAATTGTATAGATAGATACAAATATAAATTGATTCAATACAAATTTGGTATAAAAGCACATTCATACACCAATCCATTCATACAACTTATTAGATAAAAAGTGACCATTAATAGAAGACAATCCAAAATTAAATTGTTATTTCTAACCATTTAAGGACCTGGAAAGATATAAATGAAACCTTCCCTTTTAAAGTAGCATAAAGGTTTTATGTAGGTGGAAACAATAATAAAAACTGTACCTTTGACTTAACTGGTAACTGGAATGCCAGATTTATCTTATTTAAAGTCATCTTAATTCTACCATGTTTAACTAAAAATAAATTGGAAGTGATGTTGGTGCAGCACTGCTTAAGCTTGAATTTACATTTACTCTTATCGCAATAATGGTTCAAGCTGACTGCTAAACATTAGGACACGGTTCTAAACCCATTTATGGTATATGGTATAAAGACACCAAGTTTATGATTTACCAATTTATGAATGAGGCCTCAACTTACTATGTGACTTGTAAGATCTAGTTGCCAATCTTATGCGTCTGACTTTGGGAGTGTGTAATACATACTTAGTTTCTGTGTTTAACATTTATCAGAGTTGCCTCGTATTGCAACAACTTACCTATTTTTAAGGTTAAAGATATCGCTATTGATAAGGGGGGCGCACGTGGAAGCCCCAGAATATTGTTATTAACGCGAAATCTATCGCTCGTCAAAACAATTTAAATTTTCGACAATTTATTTACATATTACATATGTCACGATAAAGTTGTAATGTTGTTGCTGAATTTAAATATGCGGTCAAATAATTCTGATTTGTTATTAACCATAATTACCAATGCAGTCTTAGAAAACATTAAAACGCTTTTTTATAACTAAATACTATTCGGTTTATTTAATAAAAATCGTATAGAAACATCTATTTCAATGTGATGGTATGATGTTTTGTTATTACCACACAAACATGTAACTTGTAACATGTAACTTGTAACATGTAACATGTAACTCACGTAGTTGTACGCTTGTTTGTTTTCAATACATTTATTTTAATACATTAATTACAAATATTTGGAATATGCATTAGGGATTCTAGAATTTGACATTAAAAGTACTAGTACTCGTGTTATTCATTTAAACTAACTATTTAGTAACACAGGACATACAGTCCGATTAATATCGCCTAATACTTTGTTTTACATTTAGTTTTATTTAATACCTCTTGAAATGAAACTGAACAATGAACGTACATGTTTTTCACACTCTATTTGGCCCATTATGCATTAGGGATTCTAGAATTTGACATTAAAAGTACTAGTACTCGTGTTATTCATTTAAACTAACTATTTAGTAACACAGCACATACTGTAAAGTCCGATTAATATCGCCTAATACTTTGTTCTACATTTAGTTTGATTTAATACCTCTTGAAATGAAATTGAACAATGAACGTACATGTTTCTCACACTCTATTTGGCCCATTATGCATTAGGGATTCTAGAATTTTACATTAAAAGTACTAGTATTCGTGTTATTCATTTAAACTAACTATTTAGTAACACAGCACATACAGTCCGTTTAATATCGCCTAATACTTTGTTTTACATTTAGTTTTATTTAATACCTCTTGAAATGAAATTGAACAATGAACGTACATGTTTCTCACACTCTATTTGGCCCATTATGCATTAGGGATTCTAGAATTTTACATTAAAAGTACTAGTATTCGTGTTATTCATTTAAACTAACTATTTAGTAACACAGCACATACAGTACAGTCCGATTAATATCGCCTAATACTTTGTTTTACATTTAGTTTTATTTAATACCTCTTGAAATGAAATTGAACAATTAGCGTACATGTTTCTCACACTCTATTTGGCCCATTATGCATTAGGGATTCTAGAATTTGACATTAAAAGTACTAGTACTCGTGTTATTCATTTAAACTAACTATTTAGTAACACAGGACATACAGTCCGATTAATATCGCCTAATACTTTGTTTTTACATTTAGTTTTATTTAATACCTCTTGAAATGAAATTGAACAATTAGCGTACATGTTTCTCACACTCTATTTGGCCCATTATGCATTAGGGATTCTAGAATTTGACATTAAAAGTACTAGTACTCGTGTTATTCATTTAAACTAACTATTTAGTAACACAGGACATACAGTCCGATTAATATCGCCTAATACTTTGTTTTACATTTAGTTTTATTTAATACCTCTTGAAATGAAATTGAACAATGAACGTACATGTTTCTCACACTCTATTTGGCCCATTATGCATTAGGGATTCTAGAATTTGACATTAAAAGTACTAGTATTCGTGTTATTCATTTAAACTAATTATTTAGTAACACAGGACATACAGTCCGATTAGTATCGCCTAATACTTTGTTTTACATTTAGTTTTATTTAATACCTCTTGAAATGAAATTGAACAATGAACGTACATGTTTCTCACACTCTATTTGGATCGCTTCATAAAATTGACTGAACTTATGATGATAAAAATACATTCTTTGTTTAAAGTTTTTTTGTTGCATAAAAATACGTGATTAAATGTTTGCCCTTTAATAACAGTGTTCTGTTTATCAATAAATTATTTAAAAATAGGGAAAATCTTTAAATAATTGTCAATTTAATGATAAACGTACTTATAGGACTAAGCATTATAAGCAATATACACCAGTGTTTGGCTTATAAGCGATGAGGCAACGCTAGTATTTATTGCAGTGTCAATGCAAGACGCAATAAGTACGAGTAGCGCCGTGTGAATACCACCAATAATTCCCGCCTATGATTGCTGTGTGGACCATATTGCGTGGAGTGCAAGCGAGGCTATGTCCCATAATATATTCTTCATGTGAGGCATAATTTGAGTGATTTATTGACGGATTTATAAAAATGAGGTCTAAACTTTTTATTATTATTTTACATATAACACAAAGAAAAGTTAATAGATTTCAAACGTATTCACATTATTGATTTACTTGCTAAACTAAATGAGAGTAGTCGCCATACATCTGCCTAATTCTATACATCCACTGAATTAACTAATCAAGTTAATTGGTTTGTTGTGATTAATTAATTAATTGCCTACCAGCAAGACAGTGTAATACGGGACACCATTTAATCTGCAGAATAAAGTTAAAGAAATTATAATATAATAGATTGAATGGTGTGGTAAGGCATTTAGACTTGTAAGAAGAAAATTATATTGGACTAGGGTGAGTTCTTTTCCTCTTTATTCGCAACTAGCAATTTTGCCAATACAACATCTTTATGTTTTTAAAGTTTTGAGGGAGTTTTACTTGAGAAGTGGTAACAGAGGTAACAATTTAATTTATTCTACCAGAAGTATAAATCTTAAACTGTTTAGGTTACCAAAAGTCAATAAATCACAATCCAGACAATCCTTTTCCTACGCTGGTCCAAAAATATTTAATCAGTTGCCTTTGTACATTAAGCAGATAGAAAACTTTATGGCATACTGTGCACAAGTAAAAAAGTGGCTTTTTAGAAAACCAGAATTAAGTTGTTTATTTAGAATACTATCATAACTATATCAGTAAATTTTTGACATGTTAATAACTGTATAATTTAATATATTTTAATAAGAAAATAAGTAAAATTAGTGTAAATAATTAACAATTAGTATAATATAATAATTTATTTAGGTTCGCAGAATGAGTGTGGACGCTGCAGAAGCTCATATTTTTATATATGTTTTAAGAAGCTAGACATAGAAATTTATTTTGTTTTAAACCTGTAAATAGGATATTAATTGTTGTATATATTTTAGATTTTTATTTTTTTTCTCTCGCTGACCTCACTACTTGTAAAAGAGGTCAGTGTATTTTTTCCTATCATTGTTAAGTTAATTCAATTTTGTAAGTTTACAGGAAAATAAATCATTTAATCATTTTAATTTTTCATTTATTACATGAAATTTAATACAATTCATCCATTACCATTTATAAAGTTTATATGAAACCTTATCAACAAATATAGTAAGAGAAATAAAATTTTTAAAACTGTAAAAAGTTAATTACATGTATTCAATAATTTTTACATTTTGTAATTGGGTTTTATAGACATTCCTATATTATTAAAAACAGTGCATTGGTAAACTGTACGCAGTAACATTTGTGTATTTTTAGATAATGGAACAGGTAAATGCATGTTTACTTACTATTTAAATACTATTCCATACATTGTTATTGATTTAAATACTGTTCAATATCCTACCGACCCACTTACTTTTGACAGGTTTTACTTTGCCTGAAAAGTTTAACCTCATTAAAATATCCTAGGTGTTAATGTTTAATTTAATGTTACTATTAAAAAAAACCTTTGAACTGTGATTACATTTTAAAACACTCTCCAATTTGTCTAAAACATAATCAACACGCAATTAGATAAGAAAATAATAGTTATTCCATGTTCTATTAACGAGAATAATAACTAAAAAATTGTAAATTTTTGCTTGGCGAGCATGTTACCACTACAACACAGAGCCCTTACTTTTTACGAATAAATTATTTTTATATTACCGTTTATGTCACATGTATGTTTACTTAAGCAAAGCGACATATGATCGGAAGGCCAAATACTCGTCAAACCATTATTACATTTGTTTAAGTGGCTATAGCCTGATTTAATGTTCAAAATATAAACATTGAGTCACATAGAGCACTTGCTCTGCTGGGACTCGAACCCAGGTATCTCACTTATCGGGTGAGCATGTTATCCCTACAGCACGGAGATCTTACTCTTTATTGTTAAATTATTTAATTTCTCACCGTTATTGCCACAAACCTGTTTGAATAATCAAACTAACACACGATTAGAAGGCCAAATACATGTCAAGTTATTAACATTTGTATAAGTGGGAATAGCCTAATTTAATTTTCTATATTATTTATATCACTAAGATTATCCCACTTGCTCCCGAAGGTGTTCCATAAATATCCTACGTACAACAATAATGTACCTTATATAAACAATTATGACCCTTGACATTTAGCTCATCTGGAAATTGTTACACAATAACTACCTGCGATAGATATTTGTTTCGTAAAACGTCAAATTAAATTGAAAACACAGTATTGTAATAATCTCTAGTAATGTAGAGAAGGAATTGTTTTATCACATTAAGGCTATATATTATTCGCTCAAAACAGTCAGTAAATTTTCATTCTTAACATTAGTTTTTTGACCTCAATTTCAATGTTTGTTACAATATCTGATATTCTATTTACCTAACGTAGCTATGGTATGAAGGGTTAATTGAATTGAAATTTGAGTCAGATCCTCGAGATCGAAAGAGACAATTTATTGCGAGACAATGAGACTAACACTTCGCCTATTTATAGGTGTCTCTGATGTCGAAACAATGGGAATGATTCGTTTTGGGTTTCTTCGTCGTTGACTTTCTTTGGATCTCTTCAGAGGAACATTACTCCAGATTCCAGGATTCGAGTCTGAGACAGCGTCAGATACCAGACACTGCAATAAAAAGGAATGTGAACTGGAGATAAACTCAAAATTCAATATCTGATATTAATAAAACTAAATGTAAAAATAATATTGTTACTTTTTTACTTATAAAATAATGTATACTTATAAACATTTTTATGTTAGTGTAGTCTATATATTCATACGAAATTAAAGTTTATCACATTTATAATAATGTATCTAAAACAATTTGTGTTATTCTAAATTCCTGTATTTTAAACGCTTTTAGAAACAGTGGAGTTATCAACAGCCTATTACTATTATACTAGATTAGTAATGTTTCCTTTAAGAGTGGTAAAAGCAGATGTCGGCGTGTTTTCGACAGCATAAACACTCTTTCAAAGAATTAAAAGGAGCTCGCTATACAGAGCTTTCTCTGACTGCGTGGCTCAACCAAACTGAGAGAGCTTTAATTCATTTTCTTAAGTTAAGGCTGGTGAGGAAATTCGGCATTATTTTTCAATAGCTGTGTTCTGCTTTCATACACTCATATATGTAAGGCCTTTTGTTTGGATTTAAAGCACCAGCATTTCCTTAGCGCTTTTACATTGTTCAAATCTTAAGCCAATTAGTCGCCCTCAAATATGCATATTTCTTTCCATAGAAGCATTGAAAGAACATATTCTTCTTTCTATACTTTATTTATGACAGTAAAATATGTATTTAATTACGTACACGGGTATTTAGTTCCCTTTGTAGCATTTCAAACGTACGTTCTAGACATTGCTTTTTTTGTTTGACGGATTATGTCGTGACACTCTAATATCTTTTGATATAAATATTTAATCATTTATTTATGATCATCAAATATACGTACACTAGAAATATATACAGTCACACACTGTAATAATACAGGTCGTACAATTTTATCTGTAATTATTATTATATACTAGCAGTTACCCGCCGATTTCTATGCCAGTTCCTATTTAGTAACAATTATATAATAAACTATCCTGAAAATAATCGATTGTCACTGGAAGATGTTCCAATATCTTGATCGATTTTACAACAACTAATATGCAAGTTTAAATAGCAATGTTTTGAGGTCCTGAAGTGAGAGAGTAAAACAGTTTTACGAGTACCATTGAAAGAAACAAATTGCCGTGCAACGTACTTTAGTAATTTATTGAATACCTCCAACAATATAAGTTGAAGAATTATGAAATATACATAAAATGAAGTTTTCTTAATCAAGCTCATTGTCACTCAGGTCGAGTATGAAGTAAATGAACTTGTTACCTTTCATCAATGTACAATTACTGACAGTCAACAGGTACCTGTTACATTGTCACTGTTACATTGTCACTCATCGAGTATGTAGTAAATGAACCTGTACCATCGAGCTTTCATCAATGTACAATTACTGACAGTCAACAGGTACCTGTTACATTGTCACTGTTACATTGTCACTCAGGTCGAGTATATAGTAAATGAACCTGTTACCAGCGAGCTTTCATCAATGTACAATTACTGACAGTCAACAGGTACCTGTTACATTGTCACTGTTACATTGTCACTCAGGTCGAGTATGTAGTAAATGAACCTGTTACCAGCGAGCTTTCATCAATGTACAATTACTGACAGTCAACAGGTACCTGTTACATTGTCACTGTTACATTGTCACTCAGGTCGAGTATGTAGTAAATGAACCTGTTACCAGCGAGCTTTCATCAATGTACAATTACTGACAGTCAACAGGTACCTGTTACATTGTCACTGTTACATTGTCACCGCTACTCTTTGTCCCTCTGTCACTTTAGAGAGTTCATCACGGGATTCGGGTCACGTTTTAATTAAAATACCAGTATATAAACATTACATAATACCAGAACTAATCCTTTGTATAAACCTTTGCTGTAAGTTGGTATAAACATTATTACTTTGAAATAAGTCAATAATTTACTAGTTTATCCCATAAGTTTAACAATACTGACGAATTAAGGTAACGTTTACTTCATTCTAATATTATCTGCTATCTGATTACCAGGTAGGTTTATTTCAGAAAGTTTTACCTGCCGGCAATAGTGGTGTCGCATTTTGGGTAGAAATAAACAGTATTAAAAAGGTCAGTATTAAATATATAAAATAATAAAAAAGTAATTCGTGAAGGTTTTAATGATTAAGGAAATAGCACACGATTGTTGAATGAACCACTAGCACACTAAATATAGCACTGGAGTCGGTAAAATTGCTGATGACCTAATGTTTATTTCTTATATATTTAGTGATAATAGTATACTGACATAATGTTTTAGGAATAGTGTTTCTTCAAAATTATGTTTTATCAGAGGTTATATTTGTTTCTTAATAAATACTATAACTTTCTTATCCCTAGCTGGAGTATTCGTTTTTTTTAAATCCAAAGTGGTCAACGAACCTATTCATTTATAAAAAAAACCTCTGGAGTTTGCTTACACGAATCCAAGTGAATACGTTGTAAAACATATTTGATGATTATACGATACATTAAATTGTGCTTTATTAAAAGCGGCTATTAACCAGACGTTAAAAGCACTTTGTAGTATACTTCTTTATTTTTTTCCAAATACTAATTTGACAGGATTATAAGGATGCAAAATCAATAAAAAAGTGTAACTACGCCTTTGCTTTGTAAGCTTTGCTACAAGTAGTAATGAAGCTTACCTGTTGATCAGAGAACATCATGTTGAGAACAACTTCAATAATTGAAATTTATAAATATTCTAAGGAAATTTATGGCGATAACAGTTTGTCAAGTATAAGCTGGTATAGTGATATGACGCTAAAACGTAACCTGTTTTGATTTAAAAATAACAACTTAGTTTATAAAAAAAGTATTTGAATTCCTACACTGAAAACCTAGGCTGGCATGGTTACATTTATTGTAATAGCTACTATTTAAATAATCATATGCAGATAACTTACGGGAATACCATAATGATGTCAAATTACATAACAACAGCAACTAAAACGTCTTTCATAAAGCAATATTTTCTTTTAAATTGTTAATGTGTTAATGCAGTGATATTAACCATAATCGAACTCAGTATTGCAAAAATTAACTTTTATTCAAAATTTCAAGCTTACAGGTCAGATCGTTTAAGGCGTGTCGTGAGGACAGAAAGATAGACGGACAGATATAAATGAAATTTCAGCAGCTGCTTAAATGATTGCTCTTGCTAAATATAAAAGAAAAGAATAAGAAAGTAACTTTATGATTATTTGGATATAACACTTCACTTACAGTTTACAAAAGAAATAACTGTTAAATTTGCAATACCATGGTTAAGGACATAGCTCGTAGCTCGTGAGGTTACGCCTCTGGCTAAGAATACAGCAAGTTAGTGTCTATTAGATGTCCCTTTGTTATCATATACTTAGTATGAAAAATTTGAGTGAACAAAGAGAGTATCCAAATATTATTAGGGATCGTTAGAATAGGGTTCTATGACAATACGTTATTTATATTACTTTTTAATGCCTTATAGAATCTTAAATATACAAAGTAAATGTTTATCTCCTACTTTGATAATCTCCATCCTACAGTCAGACAAGCGTAACTCACTCGGCGTGGTCGAGGTTTCATTACAGTTAATAAGTACTCGAGTCTAACAACGTAATGAGTTTTCACTAATTTTACATCTGTTAACCTCTTTAATATAACTGGCTTTAAATTAACGTTTAGGTTGAAATAAGTTTATAATTTCATTTTTTTAACAGCTCTATATTTGTAAAGTTATGATTATATTATTTAATTTAAAAACGATTATAAACAATTTCAATAGTGTATAAAACCTATTGTCACATAAACTGGATGAATAATGTTTAGAAATATGTAACATAATATTTTGAGTACTTTTTAAACAAATACTTTATTGAAGCACAGCAAACTTTGCGAATACCAAGTTAAACTTTATTTTAAATGCTCTCGTAAGTTAATTTTAATATAAAAATTGCCCTTCTTGCGTACTTGGAAGAAAGGTAAATTTTACGTTAGGTTGGCATCTCGAAACGTTAGTCTAAACTTGCAATATTAGCTTACAGGTTTAATTTGCACAACAGAGATGCGTACAGTATCTAGCAAAAGATTGAATGGTGGCCTTCTTTGTACAGGTATATTGAATAAAGTTAGCTCTTATCTTACGTAAAGTATCCTTGAGTGATTTTAAATTAAATCAACCTGTAATGAAGGTATCTATCTTGTTGCCTTGTATTGTTTTTAAAACTTTTCAAGATCGAAAACTTTTTAAAAAGTGATTGTGAACGATTCGAGAGTTCTAAAGAAGTTTTATTTCGATGAAGTCTATATCTCATATTAAAATTCACGTAAATTTAACAATTGGTCATCAAAAAGCATATGGTACACTGTAAATACTTGTTATACTTGAATTAATAATTTCCCTGATTTTCAACTCCTTTGTCATATGAAAATTAGAGACGCTTAACACTCAATTGCATGGAAAAAATATTTCTGTCCATGTCTGTGTCTCTATCTATCCGCCTATCCGAATAATCCTTTGAAAATGCCAAGGAAGAAGTTTCTCAAAAAGCTTCAACTTCATATGAGAACAATGGGTTCGTTTTTGGTGAAAGTCATCCCAAAGATTAGGCTAAGTGGTAGTGTATATTTTTAAATTGATCTTATGGGTAGTAAGTCTGACAACCACATCCGTGGAATAATTATAATATTTATACACACAGAAGTTTGTTTTGATTTCACTCGTAAACTATTCACCCGGTTGTAATGGAATTTGACATGGACATTCTTAGAGTCCCTGGTATAGAATATATATTTAAATTCGCGACAAATGAATTGAAAGAGCCTGTTAAATGTACGCCAACTGATCGATATAAACTCTGTTTTATAATAGAACAACTATACGTTAAATTGTGTAATGACTATTTTACATTTGGTTTACATCTTTAGTGTGAAAATACAGGGTTAGCTTGATAGTAGCAATATTACATATTCCAACGTGTTCTGGAGTAGTAGTGTAGTTCAGACTAGAACAATACTTAGATATGAACATTTTATTTAATTGTAAATATATTTTAGTTGTACCTTTTTAGCAAATATTAAGTATCATGTATCAAACACAAGTGTACTATCTCGTTTTTAATAGAAATTTAGACTATTATAAAATCCACCTTAGCTGTCTTTTGATATAAATAGGCTCCTTAAACCTCTTTAGGTATGTATTATTTTCTTGATCGGGAAACATGGCAAAATCGACTATTAATAACAATTGTAAAACTGGAATAAATTAAAATGAACAAAACTATTCGCTTTTTGAAATATTTTTTATTTTGGCAACAAGATAAACTCAACAGAAATATATAATTTATTTCAACCAGAAGTCCTCATACATGTTCAAAGCCTACTAAACTGCGTGAGAAGATGCGTATTAACTAATCCAAATTCCAAATCTAAATTAAGAAAGTAATTAGTCAATAAAAATATTAAATACATAGAAGGGACTACTTGATTTGACTAACTTGACTACAAAGTTAGTTGATATTTAAGATAACCCAACCCTTCGATTAACTCTTGAATAAACAATACCATCACATTTCTTGTACGTAGTTTAACCACGTGACCACAAGCTGGACTTGCAGCTGCGATGATCGAATAATTATATATTTAAAATTATTGCAATATGTACATTTTTATAAGATCGGTGGCCAGAACCTTCTCTTTCTAGTGACTAACTACGACTCAATTTCAAGCTGAATTCCAAACAAAAAATACTATGATATACCAAAAAGGTCAAAACCATATATATATATATATATATATATATATATATATATATATATATATATATGTGCTATGATAATTATCTTTTGGTTTATTGATATAGTGTAATTTTGCACAATTTAATAAAAATCTTAAACTGCCAAGTGATGATAAACAAAGTGGTACTGTAAGAAAATACGCAACACTTGCGTTAAAACCACGTACCTAATTAAACTGCGAGAATGTTAACTGTGGATTTAAATAAAGTATTATGCGATGAAGATTAAAATGAATTTTGTTATGATACCCAGATTTCAATGCTCAACGCAAATTTTGTGTTTGTTTATATTGAAGAAATACTTCTCAGTATCGTCTGGAATTCTTTAAAATATATAAACATAGAGATCGGTTTCGTTATGTTTTTAAAGGAACTGGGAGAGAAGACGGAACTGAATTTTGTAACAAGTATAGATTATAATATTTAAACGGAAAGATCGGTTTGGTTACACTCTGATAGAACTTACAGAGAGGACGGAATTTAATATTGTGATATCAAATATCGATAAATTCTTTAATAATATTATACCAAAATGTCTTTATGTTGTAGATATTACTAATAACAACAAGTGTAAGAGAATTCAATAGAAGCATTCCACTAGAAATAGTCTTAGAAACAATTCAACAGAATATTTGTAGGTAAACAGTAAATTTATTAAATAAGTGATTGCAATTAAATAATTTATTATCTACTGCAGGTCGGCTATAAGAATGAACATAAGAGAAACCTATAATTATGACAATACTCTTTTCTGCAGGTACATAAATAATTAAGATCATGTCTTGCAACGGTAACACTACATTACGGTAGTTCTCTTTGTAAGTACTCAGGTAATAGGTAAAAAGGTCATTGTTTCAGATATAAATTGTCATAACTTACTGTGGACTGCTTAAAAGATGTCATTTGAGTGAGATTCAAGAATGTATACGGTATTACAGTGGTAGCACTAAAATATTGTGGTTCTGTTTGTAATTAATCAGGTAATATCCGGTAAACTCATTGTTTCAAATGTCATATATCGAAAGTGCTGTAAAATTTCTATCTCTCTCTCTCTCTTTCTATATATATATATATATATATATATATTATATATTATATATATATATATATATATATATATATACATTTGAAATTTGCATTTCCATTTTGCATTTGCCTCCGTGAAGCCTATTACTCGATATGTGGTGTGCCGTATTTCTATCCTGTAGTTTCTTTACATACTTGTGGATTATAGTCTAGTTATTTAAAACGGGCTATGAAAATTTAGAAAGTATTAATGTCTGAGTTAAACTGTTATACAAAAATACTATTACTCATATATATATATATATATATATGAGTAATAGTATTTTTACATATATATATATATATATATATATATATATATATATATATATATATGAGTAATAGTATTTTTGTATAACAGTTTAACTCAAACTTTAATACTTTCTAAATTTTCATACACCCTTTTAAATAACTAGACTATAATCCATAAGTATGTAAAGAAACTACAGGATAGAAATACGGCACACCACATATCGCGTAATAGCCTTCACGGAGGTCAAATGCAAAATGGAAATGCAAATTTCAAATGTATTGCTCATTGCATTATTGACAGATAGAGCGACAGGCAATCATATTGAAAATACCTTTGTAAATGCCTAGGTGAACAGAAAAGAAATTGTGACAGCCTATTGACTGACATACTTTAACAACTCTCAGTCAAATTCATGGTTAGACATGCAACATCATAAAAAACTTTCTTGTGTTTTTAGAAATGAAGTTTCATATAACATTTTAATCCTAAATATATTATCTTTCTCAAAATATCTTGCCACATGAAACATTCTCATTAATATTCATTAAATTGAGTTTCATATCAGGGTCCACACACTTCACCATAAAATAAAGTAATAGTTATTGGAAGAGCTAGGTTATATGTTTTAATATGACATGCTACAAACTCTCATGGGTGTACAAGTTTATTTATTCTGATTGTCCTCATTTTAATCATGAATCCTTATAAGACAAAAGTAAAATATTTGCTAACTCTCAGCCTAACCACTTTTAGTGGCATGCACCATCATCTAACTTAGTGTTCCTCATATGAAAAATTAACTTTCATCTATTATAGGACGGTTCATTTTCGTGATACCGTGCAACCAGGCAGACAGACAGACAGACAGACAATAATATATCCGACCCTTCGGTCATAGGCTTTGCCAACGTTCAGCAAATTAAGTGTAACATAATTGTTGACCTAGTTTATTAATCCTTTATTTATTAGTATTAAATAAAAATCATTATACGCAACTTCCTTGTGTGCTAAATATTACGTTGGGATTACGTTGGGACGTTGGAAATAGATAATGGGGCTCTCCTCTTCGGCAGTTTTGGCAATATACCACTCCTTAGACGAGGAAGAAGAATTAGAAGTAGAAGAAGAAGAAGGAGGAAGAGGGTATTTTAGTTGGAGCCAACATGATTTTCGAGTTGTGCATCTTATCGTGTTAAACAGTCTAAATATAACTGAGTCTTTTGTTTGATATTGAAAACTGACGTTTGGTGTTTTGGATGGAGAATGGGATTTCGGACATTTGCCATCGATATATGTTACAAGATTACAATATGTTCCAAAGATTGGAGTCCATCTTTCTATTGCTCTTTCATCAAGATCTCGGCAATTCCGATGTATTAAAAGTTCTTCATCTTTATGACCTCGTAGAGTCCATAAAACTGCGAAATATACTACCTGTCCTTTATATAACGTAACAGGAAAGTGAAACCTTTTTCATTTAACTGCAGAATATGCATGTATATGAGCCACTATAATATGAGGCCGATATTACACCATACTCCAAGTAAGCGGCTGATTACACACAATTCTGCTGTATTGCACATTCTCATCTCCGTTGCTTTTGCTCTGTTCGTACAAAACAATCGTCATGTCTTGTTCAATGTATGGATGGGCTACGCTCGAATCGGTGGCTATAAATGAGTGCTTTCCAGATCGACGACTCTGTAAAGAGAAACAGAAGTACTTTGAGAAATATATAAACTGAATGTAAATGGTTTATATTTATATTTTTTTATTTACTGTGCAATATCGCCATTAATTTCTTAATGCTGCAATACATAATAGTATTGCCAGTTAAAGATTATATCATTAAAAAGGTTTTGTTCCTATTTCTCATTTTATAAATACTGAACTACAATTTAGTAGGTAATAGTTCCATACCTATATAAACAACTAGCTTATCGGTTACAAAACTATTTTGTATATTTATTTGTTTTAGTTTTATTACTCTTATAACTAAACTTGTTGTTTTATGGTATACAGTATAGTATGGCTTTTAATACTTTTTATATCCTAATATAACCAAATATAACTCTTACGAATAAAATTTAATCAACCTATATAATAAAACACAAATGTAAGTTTTGTATATATTACTTGAAATTTGAAAAAAAAGTTTCTGTAACTTATACTACCGTCTTACATTTAAAATATAAAAAAGAAATGATACAAAAAATATCGATTAAGTTAAGGACAAAACATTAATCAATCAATATGCGATTCGTTATATTTGAACAGCAAGCCTGTTAGTGAATACATTATCACGTAATAATAAATTACTTAATGGTTTGTTGTAGTGGTTGGAAACTCCTGTTTTTTGTCTGATGGTTGAGATAAATGTTGGGTGTCATAGACAAATATAAGTTTGCGCAAAATGTATGTGCTAGCAGGTATTTTATAAATGCGTATATTTTAGAATAATGTTTTGGTCAATTAAATTTTATATTATCCCAAAATGAATCCATGTCACAAAGCTTTACAGGCTTTTTACTTTACTAGAACAAGCTTTTATTTAAAGAAAAGTTGGAAATTAATAATGAAAATTTTCTTGACCTATGATGCGTAATATTAGGCAGTGAATGTCTTTAGGTTAATAAAACTAGGTTGATGCAGACGGAATTATAATAATAATATAAGCCTGTAGTAAACTAAACCTGATTATAATGAAGTCATGACTCGAAGTAACAGCTCTGTTTACTTCAGAGAACGGCGCCAATTTACCAGCGGCTGACACTTAATTACGGTTTATAGGCTGCGTTCCAGGCTAGCTGGGAGATTGGTTCGATGTAGTTTCACATCTTCCTAAATTCTCTTGAATTTTATTTTTTTAATAATTTGCTCTTTGAACTTGTTTATTGTTCTGAATAAGCCTACATATAAATAAATCATTAGTACTTTTTAAGCTACTTTAAAGTCCATGTTTAATTGGAATGATTGCATAGATTGTAATTAAAAATAAATAAACAGGATGGAATAGCAAATTATTGAAAAAATAAAATTCAATAGTACATATAAATTAAATAAAAAATCAAATAAAATTCATATAAATTATATCCTTGTTTTGATTACATAAGGATATAAATTATATATAAATAGTCTTTTGGGGGTTGAAATATTCTTACAACAATTTTTGGGGACCTAATAGTTTATGGATTTCAGCCAAAATGATTGGGAATTTTCTTCGCAAGAAATATTACTATACCCTACTTTTAACGTCTTTGAGGTACGCTTTTCAATTATGTTTACACAAAAATACTTTATATCTTGGTCTATATAGGTATTGGAATTGTTATCTAATATACATAAAAGTTGTTATGCACCCTGTCATGGAAGTGGTTGGAGCTTCAGGTCCTAACCCAGTTTGTATATGGGAAAAATTAATACTGATACTGCAGAGCATAAATTCAGATTTTATGGATTTTAGTCAAAATCAGTATGATTATTTATGGAATATACTTTAGATATACAAGAGAACCTTTAGTAGCAAGAGGGTGCAGACACAGAACCTAAACTGTGCTATGTAAATAAAGCAATATATATATATATATATATATATATATATATATATATATATATATATATATATATATATATACGACATTTTCAAAATAAGAGTTGTAAAAAAAAACAAAAATATTTTTGTATTTAGCTCTTTTTACATGAAGATATAGATCTAATTTCAACTTATTAGAACAATTAGTTCTCAAATCAAAAGTAGTGAATGGAAACGAAGATAATGGTAGCTATTCCGGTGATTACTGAGTTTTCAAAGTTTGAATATTATATTCTGATTTGTCTTTGGTCTATCAATAACATAAGAACAGGTTAAAGAGAGTTCTAGAAGATTCTTTATATATTTCAGTGACCATAAAACTGTGTGTGCTGAAAAGGATACAGATAGAAATTTATTCTTATCTGTATTATTGTATTATTCAACGTAAGAGACGGCTGTACACATGAACATCGTGATTTTTTGCCTACAAAAAAAATTATGGTTGCCTGTAAAGTCGGTTTTACGGGCGAAGAATTTTACCTGACAACGTCTTTTTCTCGGTAGAATATTTATTGATATGAATATTATTAAATTGCACAATAGGAACAAGGAATTGAATGAAAATAAGAATTGCACAAATTTTAACTATAGAAATATATTTTGTTTACTAAAACATTGTACATAATTTGAAATTAATTAAAATTTGTTATTGTAAATGGTAAAGTTGAATAAAACATTTACTAAAATTGGAATTTGAAATTCTTGCTAAACACAGTTAAATTCTAACTCCGCGCGTGGTGATTGGTCGGTTTAGTTCGTTTGTTTGGTCGCACTGTTATGACAGGTTAGAGGTTATAATTTGTTATTTTAAATGTTTGACTAGCAATACGCGCTTGTTTCTTCTCAATCGACTGAATTACGATTGATTGCAGAGTGATTTAAACTAATAATTTACTTAACACTATCAACATTTGTCAATAGTATGACATAACCTATAAACTCAGTTTCTCAACTTTTGTGTCAATCTAACAATTAATCAATCAATCATAGTTTACGATAATGAAATATCAGTGTACAATTATTTACCTTTATTGTTGTAGTTGTTGTAAATGACGAATCTAAGCACTCCACATTTTCACGAATAAACATAGTTATCTGCTTTATCCCGTGCGGCGGACCCACAGTTATCTGCTTTATCCCGTGCGGATCCCGTGCGGCGGACCCACTGGACGGGCATCGTAACGTTACCGGGCGTTACACTTTTTCATGAGTGACTCCGAGCCGCAACCTAATTTAAGACGTTGTCACGTCAAAAAATAAATATGGTTGGATTTTTGTATTTGTTGCATGATTATGGGAGGTATTTAAATACAAATACCTTATTAATACTGATAAGGTGTATCGATTTTTTATTCTTTATTCCAAAAATACATATTAAATTTGTTTGTACAAAGTATTAGTTTTGGATATAATGAAAATTATTTTGTTTAAATATAAAAAATATATTATTTACTAATTTTGAATAAGTTTATGAATTTTATCCAAGAAGCGATTTAAGATAGGGCTTATTAGTATTCCAGCAAACATTTTAACTCGATTTATTCCCAAGGTAGATGTGTTATTAACTCACAAGTATTTAATTAACACTTAATAAGCTAAATATTATATTAAATTTGTTTTTAGTGACAAATATTAGTTTTTATCATGAACATTAGCATTAAATTACGATAATATTTTCTTTCATTTGAATTTCAGCGATCGAAATAGATTAACATGATCAAAGCCCCCTTAATAATCACATACATGCATTACCAGAGTATATCAAGACACATAGGCCGCCGAGGTCTACTACAAGACTCAAGATCACAGGGATGTGACTGAATAGCTCTAAATAGCTGAAGCATATAATTAACAGTCTAGTACATCAAAGTAGTACAGTGTTATCCCTAATCAAGTTGATGGATTCCGCTCAATTAACCGTTACATTTATAGTCTCCCTACAGCTAGGGCTTCCTCTATATACAAAATACATTCTTTATATTACGGTTATGAAATAATTTACAAGAAATAAACATTGCAGTTTGTTTAATAAACATTAAATTTGTGTTTAGTAACTTAAGATAAGCTTTAGTCGTTTTGTAGGTCACAATGGCTCATTGTGGAATAATTTTCCATTATGCATGACTAATTAGGATGTCTCATAAAGTATGTTTAGTTCAGTGATGCCCATATTTTTACTAATTTTAAACTCAGGTTACAAAATTACTCTTTTTAGTCATTGAACGTGGATATAAAAATGTACAATAATACTCACACACAAACATACACTCGTGTGTCAACATACTTATTCAAACAAAACTTTTACTGTCATCTTTAGTTTGTTCACTGGATAAAACAGGCAATTTGAACGAGTAACGCTCGAAATAAACAATTGAATTGAAGAGAGTAGTCCGAAATAGTGCAGCAGATCATTCAACAGCTTGTAAATAAAGATCGTATTTGAGATTACTCACCGAATATATTGAGACAGTAAGATGAAATGCTGATCTATCTCCGTGATTAGAGATCCAAAGTACAGTAGGTGTACAACAATATGTCTATCATTCTGTCTCCAAAATGTTTAGTAGATGGACATAGAAAACATCCAAAAATCTAATTTGATACTGAAAATTAGTCATTGCCCAATACCCTTAAACCAAGGATTTTGTTAGTGATGGTGTGTATAGATTTGCTTTTAGATACTGTAACCATTTCAAATCAATTTTAAAAATTACACACCCATTTCAGTCTGGACTATTTGGGATAATTTTGTTACTAATACTCAATTATAACAAATAATACGACGGAAATGTATTTAGAAAAGTTTAGTTTTTGGATTTATTTTTTGAGTCCATTTTATGTTTGTTAAGTGAATTTTTCAAAAATGTTTGTATTACCACCCACATGGTGTGATGCGAGAACGGGCAAATCTGTAGCATTGAAAATTCTCATGAACCTTGATTTCTATAGAGGCAACACAAACGTTTATGTTGGTGCATGCGATGGATACGCCTAGGTGTAATTGAATCCTACCAGTCACTACGCTAGCAAATTTACTCCTTTGTCTAACGAGAAGAATAAAAAGATTTATTCTCTATAACATTGCCTGTCTACAAGACTTCTCATGAATAAAATGAGATTTAGACTAGACATTTTATATGCTATATCTGAATCATCTAATACGTGACGGATTGTGGCGTACATCTATCTTTAATTTGTATAAAAATAAACATGTTTTATAGGAATAAAGACGTATCACACAATATTTTTAATAGTTGTTCCTTTTTATAGCTCAAAGTAATAAAACTCTATTACACGGCAGAGGTACGCCGCATTTCTCGTCGTTTAACGAACCTTAATTCAGTCTATAATTTATAGAAATCTTGAGATGTTTAGTAAACATACAGCCGGGCAGATAATCAGACAGAAATTAAAATCTGGCAGCCTACAGTAATAGAATTCTATTACGTTTAGCCAAATTAAGTTCAAGAGGTCAATAACCCAATTCGTTCTCCAGATACTATGCAAAACCTTACACATAGTAGATAGACAGAAGAGATATTTTGCTAGAATCCTTAATGATAGCTGAAAAATACAACGCATTTAAATATTGATTCTTTCTTGTATCATCACCATAAAATATCGGCTTTGCTTATGATTAGGCTCATTCCTAAGATGGGACACGCTTATTTATTAAACTAGACCTTGTCTATATAGAAGTAAATGAACACAACGGAGTTCACACCAGTCCACCAAATTTCTTGTTTAAAAATATCAGATTGAGCTCATTCTATCTACAAACTTGTTCATTTTATGATTTTATCGTTCTTATGGTTAGCTTTAAGATTAATGAAAATTTTTTTACGCTCAGCCAAAACAAATATCGTGACATGCAATATAATAAAACTCGATGTTTTACTTAAAAGTTCACGGTAAACTTCAAAATTATATGTCTGTTCATTTTCACAGACAGACTTACATAAATTAATTTTTGATCTATATGTAAATGAACTCACATTATATTATATTTATTTTCGTATTACTACTTATACGAAGATATAAATATATAATATAAATTTCTAGGGAATTTGTTAGTATCGTATCTATGTTTATGTATATTGTACAGTCTGTAGCACCTCCACTGTGCACGCTATTGTCTGTCCGAGACCGAGCTCAGATCTGCTCTAAACGGATCTTGAATATCCTTGCCTCCCGGATTTACTATTTTCTTTCCATTCAAATACTTTTATAATCTTGCAATCCGCTTAGTATTTAGTACAGCCCTGCCTCACAAATGTGCTTCATTGTACTTTCCAGTATAATTGTGAAGATACAAGTATTAAAATCTTTTGTACTGAATTAAACAAATGTAATTGTTGTTCTATTTGAAAATGTTTTTAGTAAAAGGTCTAAACCTATGAATGTAAGAATTGAGGGAGAAAGTTCAATTTAAAAATCAAAACTGATTTTACTAGATTATAAATAATAATTCGTCATATATTTCTTAAACCACCATCATTGTACTTAAAGCTGATAAATCGCAAAGTAATCGTAGTACTCAATTTTCAAGACAACTTATGTACATCTCAGTAGAACATAAAGTAGAAAATTAATGTGTATAAATAAAAGTTAATGGTTTAAATATTTACCAAATAAATATGTTTTATTAAATTCAGCATGTTAGTATAAAGTAGATTATTACCTCTTAATACTGTGCACAGTACAGTAAAACATTTCTAACACAGTCTAAAAAAGCAATATTTATCACTTTAAGTTACTTTATAATTTAATTTCTAAAATAAGAAATATACCTCTATGTAATAATTTTATGAGTAACAATAATAGGTTTACAGATTAAATATTATATAGATTTCATCACGCTAACTGCTGCGAACCGCACCATGACCCTAAACCCGCTACCATACATTCGGCACAATACTGGTGACACAGTAAAGGCGTTAAAAACATATAATATAGCTAGAAATAGATCATAGTTGAACAAATTGAGTGCGATGGACATGCCCTGATAGGCTCGCGAGCACTGATTTAACACATGTTTAAACATTAAAGGAAGAAACACAACGCAACATATAAAATAAATAATAATATAAAAACACTAAGCTTAAATGCCATATAAAGTAACACTCTATGTATAGTATGGGATTAATAAATAACATGATAAAAATAATTCATACATATAAATAGCTGCTACCCGCTGCTTCACACACAAGTTTAACATTATAATTTCATAGCCTACTTAGTTAAACCACTTATGATGATGTCATATTAAATTTTAAATAAATACACGAGATACATATTATGTATGTATTTAAGGTTAAAACGACGAGAGATTAAGAAAGTAACTCTTATAATATTAGGGGTTCCGTGCATAGAAGCATTACTGTTTCCAATGTATTATTTCCAATGCCACACCAGAGACTGCCTTGAGGTCACTGTCACGAAAATATATAAATGGGTCCCAGAAACCTAATTAAGTAAAAACACATTATTTAATGCCTTTTTAATCTACTTTAGATCTAATAATTTATGTTGCCATAATTGAATTTTCCATGTAGTCCCAGTGAAGACAATATATTTACATACTTAGGACTGAGAAACATATACCTACATCCAAACATCTAAATTCAATTCCGGTATAATTTTCTTGTGGCGCCACAGAAGGGTTTGCTATATTGACTCGAGCCAGAAATGAAACATACAACAAGCCATGTCAATTCGCTTCTGGTGTACTGTAGTTACAGTATAATGTTTGAGTTTAACATATTGTGCCTATTAAGAAAATATATTCATATAAGTTCTTCGGATTTCTTTCACTACTTCTGGATCTTGAAGTCCCCTTGCGGTCCTCAGAAATCTAACGCTGTTCTGAAGACTTGACTCTTAAAATCTGAAACCTTGTGTGAATGAAGAGATAAAAATTCCGAGACCAAGAAGTCAAAAATGAGGTCTTTACCTAGTTTAACATCAGAGACACTCAGACAACATATAATGTAATTTAGGTTAAAAGGTATTCTGATAGTCTCATCAGATGCCCAATTACTCAACTGCACAAAGAGGAAGGTGAACTGAAGCTAAACTCAACATTTACATATTCCCAGTGCCATACTTGTGTTTGCCTTGCTGTCCTGATGAATGGCTCGTTAAACCACGTTTGTTTCCAATCCCCTATTACCCCTTAAAGCACACTAAAAAGACATGCACAATCTCAAGGGTGCCAACCAGTATTAGATCCCTTACGTGCAAAACATTAACCACTTTTTTAATTAAGGTGGGTTTTATAAGATATTTTAAATGGTATGTCTAATGCTTTAGATGGTTTAAATTCATGACTGGTGCAATCTATATGAACAGATGTAAGGTAAGTTTCAAGTGATAAAATTTTAAATGATCAACTTCTGTAGATTTTCTTACATTTATATTTAACCTAATGTTTCTGCCTATTTAGTGAACTTAATTTCAAATTTTGAACAGCTGTTTGGTATCATGATATATTCCGGTAAACTTTTCTTATTTTTCCCTTCAATAAAACCATCCAAGATATTAAACGATTATTTTTTTTAAATCATTAAAATTGGTTCATACCCTTCTATAACAAAATAATATAGTTATTTTATAACAGGTTTATTGAAACTTCATACAATGAGCCTTTATGGACTCCCAAAAAATAAGGAACCCGTGATAACAGATATGTAATGGACACTTTACGGGCTGCCACTAAGAATTCAGCGTTTTCACAACATTAACGAAACTAAATATGCTGAGGTATCGTGATAGAGATTTTTTTCATAATATTTATCAACAATTTTGCATTAGGTCAATAACATTTACCTAATATTTAACCTGATAATGATATATTCCGGAAAACCTTTCTTATTTTTCCCTTCAATAAAACCATCCAAGATATTAAAAGATTATTTTAAAAAATCATTCAAATTGGTTTCCAACCCTTCTATAACAAAATAATATAGTTATTTTATAACAGGTTTATTGACACTTCATAAAATGAGCGTTTAAGGACTCCCAAAAAATAATGAAACCGTGGTAACTGGTATTTAATGGACATTTTACGGGCTGCTCCTAAGAATTCAGCGTTTTCACAACGTTAACGAAACTAAATATGCTGTAGTATCGTGATAGAGATTATTTTTCATGATATTTATTAACAATTTTGCATTAGGTCAATAACATTTACCTAATATTTAACCTGAATAAGGGCATCAAGGCAATGATGTGATGACTTTAAATTTAAGTGAGCACATCTATTGAGAGGGGCCAAAGTACATCGTTAACAAAGAGGACAGTGTGATTGAGGAAATTGGAATTGCTCGGACAGAGTGTCATTAGACCTTCGTTAGTCACCGAGCGATACGCGGTGTAATAGCGGAAACATTGTTTCGCAATTTCTTAATACCCTACTCTTGTTAAAGGGTCATTTCATTTTATTTAATTGTTTTAAAGAAACTGATTACTTTGAATTCTCATTAAACCCAAATTGTATACGAAAGTTAATCTTATTTTATAAAAGCCTTCTTTTAATAAAAATATTCATAAAAGGGAATGATGCTCAATTTATTTCAAGCATGCTGATTAGGTCAAGAAGAGACGTGTCCGTTTATGGGAAGCAAAATGCAATATATAATTTCCGTCTATTACAATATGGCTGTGAAAAACTGATTAACCGGTTGTTAACAGCTCCTCATAGTATAAATATTTTACATTTTAAAATAACTATCAGCTGAATAAAACTTAATTCAAGATCTGTATAATTCAAAGTAAATGAAAATAAATACTTATACATGTATAAATGTTTGGGTCAAGAAGAATTTAGTTAAATTTTAAAGGAATGGTGAATTTTAAATCGGTCGAAAAATCATTGTTTGATATTTTATCTTTATGTTTTTTATGGATAATGTTTCATAATCGTCGAGTTCTTCTTGTTATAGACTTGTTTTAATAATGTAAAGTTTTAAAAGGTGTGTTTTATTTTAAATGCATGTTTGGCAATAGCTGACTTTTCTGTTTTTCCATATTTATAATATCTTTCGTGTTCTTTAGATCTTTTTTATATATGTAAATAACATATTTAATATTATTTGTATCTTATCTAAAATTAATAAATTTATATCGATGTAAATCAGATCATTTATATTATACAGAACATAAACTTCAAACAATTTTGTTGAATTATATAGTATTATTTTCTAATTAAAAGCGTTGTTTTGTGGAATTCGGAGCTAACATAAAAACAAAAAATTTCAATCATAATACAGGTATAAGAAAGTTTCGTAACATAATAAAATTTAAAGTACTAACAATGATCATTATAAAACGGATAGTTGCGACGGACTTTTAATTAAGTTAACCTCAAAAGTGTTACACTTGTTAAGAAAACACACACTCAACTTAAACAAATACTGGTTCAAATTTATATTCTTGCTAAACTCGAAATCAACTTAGGACAATCAGAAAACTTTAACAGTGAGAGTCAGTAACTCAATCCCACTGTAACCAAACACTCAACTGAGATTGTAACTGTGTTTGTTCCACGTGAACTTCTGTTTACCTATGCTATCTTTCTTAGTTTAATAATTGAAAACTTACATGCATTTATATAGAACGCATGTTAAAATACGCTATAGAAATTTTATCGTCTCCCATTATATATTTTCCAGTATTATATAGATAATTTATCCCAATCAGAATTTACCATAAGGATAACTTAATTACCTTTAGTATTCACGAATGTACAGTTTCCTAGTACAAATGTAAAAATGGTTTTATCGCCTTCCTCTAGTGTTGTTGTTTAAAATTCGAGTAGTGCCAGTGGTAAGCTGTTTGGTCCCATTTTTAAATTCTGTACATTGATCATACCAGCTCAGTTAAACATTGTAATGTCGATGTGTGTGCAGTTGAATTCCAACTGCTTCTTTATCTAGAGGGGTCTTAGAAAACTATAGTGAATTTACAAATTCCGAATATTTTTGTCTGAGATGGTAAAGTATATAATATTATTCAAATTACACTAGTCTTTTTTCTGCTTTTGATAAAAGAATTTTAAGGGCAGCCTCTAGAAACTGCTGTAGTAATCCCAGTAGAAGTGACATGCAGGCTTGCTGTCTTGTTAACCGCACAAAAATAGACAATAGAGAGACAGAGAGAGAGAGAGAGAAGAGAGAGAGAGAGAGAGAGAGAGAGAGAGAGAGAGAGAGAGAGAAGGGTAGTTTAAATGAAATAAATGTTTTTTTATAAAACAATATGGGACTACGTGCCTACCTAATATTTCTGTAGGAACCACTTAGGTAGTCTTAGGTTCTGTGCATTTCCAAATACATGTATTTTACTATATAATCCACTATAAAGATATTTTTCACATTCATCACTTGGTTAAGAAATAGTCTAGTTCTTACGTTATAGATAATGTATTTGGTATTCAATCCTTCCACTTTGACGATTGTGAGATTTAATTTTAAATAAATGTATCTATTAAAGAAGATAATATAACAATTGTAGTCTATGATATTTTAAAATACTTTACTTCTTCTTATAGTACATAGTAAAATAGAAGTCCAATGATTGTACATGAATTGACAAAAAGAAATGTATGGAATTTTATAATAATTCTATTTTATTTTATTTATCATATAATGGATAACACCTTTTGTTTAACTAGGACTGTTAAAGTTGAGTTTTAATTATAAATTTTTTTAAATAAGTTCCATTTTGAGAACTGATATTGTTTTAAACCTAGAGTTCATAAACCTCAACCTCAAATCCGGCTTAGTGTTTGAGGCCCTAAATTGTCTTATATAACTGTAAAAATATGTGAAATGTTGCGATAATCATTAACTTTTTTATGATTATTCTTTAATTTTATTGAAACAGTCATATTAATTTTTTTATAAATAGACGATTTTGGACTTTTAGTCTCGACGTAACAGTAAATTACAATAATCCGAAGTGTGATATATTAGGACTCACCTTTGTACTGTGGTGGAGTAAGAAAATAAATTCTTTCTTTCTTTCCTTCAAAGTTGCTTAAACAATAGGTAACGTGAAATTTTTAGATAAATTTGAAATTTGATGACAAAATCAGCAACCTTTATACTGTAAAGTTACTTATGAAGTGTTACCAGGAACTCCTAAGCTCTAAGTAATACAGGCTCCAAGACCTCCAGCAGTTTGTGTTAACTACAATGTTCAATGTTAACTCCGAACTTCTCTCCAACTTACTTATCTACTTAGAACTTAAAAAATACGGAGTATTATTTTATCGAAAGTCATGCATCTATATCTACAATTTATATACTACTGCTTTTAAAGTGCAATATCTTTAATTTAGCTAAAATGATTGATTAAGTCTATTATAATAATATTTAACAGAATTTGACTATGTGATTCTTTTAAAACTACTAAGTATTTAGGTAGAAAGTAAATTAGAGTTTTCCTATTTATGTAAAACCTTACATTCATACACGATTGATTCAAGTATGATATTAAATATGTTTTGCTGAATATAGTATATTTACAGCAGAACATGGTGTATGTGACATGTTAGTTTATATATATATATATATATATATATATATATATATATATATATATATATATACTACCCCAAATTCTTTGAATAGTAAGCAATACAGTAAGTAAAATAGGTAAAAGGTTTGGTTAAAAACAACTACATCTTTCCATAATATTTATAAAAGTACTGATTTATTACACTAAATCAGCAGGTACATAATATATTTATATTTAAAGAAAATTATCTTACAATTAAACCTACATTTTTATATGTAGCTAAAGTACTGAAATGTATTGTAATATTTTATGTAAATTTTTGCAGTGATTTAAAACAATGATTAGGAAAAAGATTTGATTGTATTTTATGTATTTTAAACATACTATTATATTTAATTTCAATTATTGGACTAAAGAATAAATTGCAATGTTCAAAAATTCAGTAAAATCAAGTGGAATCCAGTGCTATCAACGAGATATCTCTGAACGTACAAAGCTCGAGTAATCTGTTTGTCAAAGTCAGATGGTAGAAAGACAGCTCCAAGCTAAACCGATAATGATCTCAGGCTTCTTTACACTCGTTCTTCATCCCCTTTATTTATTCTATTCAACCGTAAGTACAAAGTAGTTCAAAGATAAAATCATGAAGTTGGCTCTAAGTACTTTAAGATATTTTTATACGGCTAATCACATATGTGTAATGGTAAGAGAGGCCTCTCTAATGTTTCCAGTTAATTTTTATAATTATTTAAGCAACGGTGCAGTGACATATTTATAAGCCAATAACTTTTTTACAACTCTCATATAAAAAAACAAATAATGTTCAGATAATCTTTTTGTTATAATAAAAATCAAAGGTTCATCTCAATAAATACTAAAGTTAAATTGTAAATTGTGTTGACAAAAAGAATTTCAGAAAGACGTTACTTTGAGGAGTAAATTTCTAAATGTATCAAATCCATTACACACTGTCGTGAAACGTTTTCACACTCTCGAATCTGGGACTGTCTGGATATTATATTGCTATTAGACACGGCTACGACTACGCACTACTCGTCTGTGACTGTTTGTCATCAGCTGACCCACTATCGATTGTTTTGCTAAACGGAATCGATAACAATAAATCGATATATAACTTAACCATTCGATATTTCAACTCAGTAGCTTTAAAACGAGTATGCGTTTAGAATATATTAGTCTAAAAATAACCGGTTATTTGCTGAACGAACGATCGAATGTCACAAAACGTACCGCGTACGTCGCGGTGCGAGCTCATTGGAATAACGTAAACGTACCACGTACGTCGCAATTCATTGAAGGGTTAAAAGTCCATTTTGCATAATAAGCTTAACGGAATACCCTTATTTGTTATACCGTTTATACCCTATCCATAATTTGAACTTAATTAAGAAATGTATCTTTATGTAATGAATAATGATTGAAATATAATTATTTATTATTATTAGTACTTGTGTATCAACAAACTATTAACACTTTTCAGTGCTGGAGAACGAGCAGGACTATGTACATGGGTAAAACTACTTTAGTTCCTATATTTTACGATTAATTTTAATCGAAAGGATATAAACCAAATATATAGAATTATAGTTATGGTTCAGGTACTGAACTATTTCATATTAATAATTAGATTTTTAAAGAACATTAAGGTCAGTTTTAGGGCTTTACCTTATATAGTTATGAAAATTAGAATAGTTTATCTTTTCGAAATATATCAGAATATCTATAAAAACCTGAAATAAAACTCGAGTGTTTTATTTAGAATATATTTTAAAAACTATTTTTCTACAACAATTTTAAAAACTTGATTTTTCCTGTCCTTTTAAGTTACAAAGAATGTTTAGTCTATAAATGACTCAAACATTTCTCATATGACACTACTTCCTCTGGTATTTAAATAATTTACCACAGAAACACAGTCTAATGCCAGTAATCACAGTTTTGAAGTAGGTCAACTAGTAACGAGTAGTTCAGCTAATTGTTATCAAATGAATCAGTTATCGACTTGTCTGGGTGTTGCCCGTTGATCGGCAACAGCGGATTTGTTGTCTGATGAGGCTGACAGCTATAATCTGATGTTCTGATAAAGCTGTTATGTTTACTTTATATTTTTATTTATGACTACTATACTTATACAGGGTGTTTATTATAAACAGGTATGTATTATATAGCTAATAAATATACATTCATAAATACGGAGTTTTCACTAAATTTCCACTAATTTTTTTATAATCGTTTATATTAAAAGCCAATCTCTCATCCAATTACACCAACATCGCAAACAAAAATAATTGGATAGCTCATTTATGATTTATTACGATAATTGTATATAAAATAGTTGTCTGATTAAATTTTTGTTTTATTCAAAATATATGTGCTAATCTCTGTAAATTGGCTAAGTTTTAACGAATACCTATCCAGTATTCTCTGTGTTACCTTCATAGCAACAAAGACGTTGTAGAATAATAACATGTTTTAGCAATCTGAATACAACCTTAAGAGATTATAATATGTGATATATTAACACTTGTAGCCTTTCTTAACCAAAGCATACAACACCATCTTACGGTGGCTTTATCAATAGACTTTTCTTACTGAAATACTACAGTGAACCCTACTTACAGTCTTCAGGATCTTTATCGTATGGACGGAAGGACAAAAAGACGATGTGAAGCAGTACGTTTGGGATTCTTAAGAGTAAATTTGATATATTTATTTGTGGATCTTATCAATTTAACATTTAGATCTTCTCACTACAAAAAATAGCATTAAAATACAGCTAAAACTATTTTGTTAATGAATTATACTGTAAACAATATCTTAGTTTTTATATGTAATGTGATATAAAAAATATTTACTGTGAAACTATTCTATTGAGTACTACAGACATTTTTTTCTATACTATCATGATAAACACATATCATTTTTTTTATATTCTTCATATTTATGTATAATTATGAAAACTGTTATAATGACGAAACAAGCTCTTTTTAGTCATAACCCTTTTTTGTATTTCTTTGTTGTGCTTAAAAGATCTCTTTAATATATCAGAACTTTTTCATTGATCGCAGTGGTAAGACTATATGTAATTAAGACAAATTTGCTGCCTGTCACTGGGATAGCACGATTTGTACTTTCAATCGGCAATACCATACTCGTCATTTAAATTTGTAAAAAATAATATTGAAAATTTAATTACTTTACTTATAAAACATTAACTTTAATATGTTTATAGTATTTTTTCATAGCATTTTATTACAGATTTGATAATACTTCGTAATAATAAATTTTATTACTGGACGGGCTGGCATATATTTTTGTATATTTTTATTAGCCCATTCCTGTAATTTGAATGTTCTGTTGTATGAATGGTTCCAGTGTGATGTACAATGCAATCATTGTTAAAGTTTAAAATATATAATTATTTTTAATATATACAGTAATAAGTTTGTTATTAGTTTTATTAGTTGAAATAAATATTACAGATATACTCAATTACAATTTGAAGTTTAACTTTGTATTAAGAAATGTAGTAATTAATTTGACTGTAAAGTATAATTAAAAGCTGTACTTTATAGATTTCCTTTATTGCAAATACACCGCAGTTAAGTTTACAAATTAATCTTCATACCTTACTTGTACTCTTCATACCTCAAGTAAAAAAACCTTGTTTTTACTTTAATTTTAAGCATAAAATAAGACTTTACTTGCAGTTATTTACACTTATAAATTAGTCATTCTCATAAGGTTCAGAGCCCTTAAACAAAGTCAAACACAATTTAAGCAAATAGAAACTCGCACGCTTGTTAAACTCTGAAACCTAACTCGGAACAATCAGAAAACTTGAACAGTAAGAGCCAGCGCTGTAACTCAATAGAACTGAAACTAAACACACCAAGTCACGGTGGTATAAAAACCACGTCCTATAAAAAGTTCATCCAGAATTAAACTGTAGACAGAAAATAACCCAGTAAATTGTAAACAAGTTAGTCCTACATGTACAAATGTGTACGTTTGAAGTGTGGTGGCTCTACTTATCAAATTTTTCCCTATAATCACATACGGGTATATGGCATTTACACACATACATATAAATTTATCTCTTTCCGATTTACTCACTTTGTAGTCATTGAGATATATATATATATATATATATATATATATATATATATATATATATATATATATATATATATATATACATATATATATATATATATATACGTTAAATTGTATAAATGGCAATAGCCTTATTTAATTTCAATAAACATTGAATCACAAAAAGTACTTGCTCCGCCGGGAGTCGAACCCGGATCTCTCACTTGCCGGGTGAATGTGCTACCATTACACCACAGAGCGCTCACTTTTTCCGATTCAATTATTTTGTATTTGGCCGTATCTGTCACATATGCGTTTAAATAAGCAAACTAACATATGATCGGAAGACCAAACACCTGTCAAACGACTTTTATTTACGTTAAATTGTATAAATGGAAATAGCCTTATTTAATTTCAATAAACATTGAATCACAAAAAGTACTTGTTCCGCCGGGAGTCGAACCCGGATCTCTCACTTGCCGGGTGAATGTGAGACCATTACACCACAGAGCGCTCACTTTTTCCGATTCAATTATTTTGTATTTGGCCGTATCTGTCACATATGCGTTTAAATAAGCAAACTAACATATGATCGGAAGACCAAACACCTGTCAAACGACTAAACACTGTCAAAACTAAAAAAACATCGGTATTTATTGTGTTTTATTTATTGTGTTATAAATTTATGACATAATTTGCTAATTAAAAAAAGTCAGTGAAAACACATCGGTTAGTAGAGTGAAACGCCGCCAACCGCATCAGAATACGACGATCCAGTCAGAAATGGCAGCGCATAATGTACTTCGCAATGTGTACCTAAAACAACCCGCCATTTCTGATTGGATAAACCTTTTGAGATGCGGTTTGCGGCATTCAACTCTACTAAGTGAGCTCTTTCAAATGAGGTATCACTCGACCCATGCTTCAATTTAAGATTTCCATGTTTTCCTCTGTGGGCCGTCCCCCCATGGTTGGCATGTCATGGTAATAGCAAGGAAAAATAGTTTACATAGCCATATGACACTGTGCAAAGTTTATAGATGTTATCTCCTATGGTTTTTTTAAATATTAAGCCGTACCCATACTTTTCAAACACCCTGTATATATATATATATATATATATATATATATATATATATATATATATATATATATATATATATATATATACATATTTATTTAAAAATGGTTTATTGTTGATTGATGGTATCAGTTGCATCTATGATCTGATTCACGTTTCTAAAATTCCTCTCTTATTATCTATCTTTATCTAAACATAAGCCTTTACGAGTAAGACACTCTTTCTTTGACAGGAATTCAGGTTTGATTGGTAGTTTAACTGTGTTACTATGTGTGTTTTCTTTGATAAAACCTTAAACTTAAGAACATCCACATCTCTTAATGCACACATTCATTTCCACACAAATTTAATGTTTAGAATTGGTTTAGACTTTATGCAATGATTCCGAGAGTCTCAGAACTGCCCAATTTATGAACAGACTTTTAATGTTTTAACTGTTGCAGAACGCACATTGCAACGACAAATTTACTGTTTAGTTTATATTTAGATTTCACCAGTGAATAAACCATATAATACATTCAATAAATTGTTTCAAACAAACATCGATAAAAAAAACTGTGAATGTTTTGCACATAAGGCTATTGAAACTGGCCATCTGCCTTAACTATTTTACTGTAGTTAAAAAGCAAAGTGATGGTACAGTGTTCTCCTTATATCACAGGCTACGAAAGTTAATGCCTTTTAACTAAAATGGTCTTTTTAAGCTTACGCATTCACATATTTTCTTAATCAGTGTACAAATTAATATTACTTATCGCAGAAATAAACTAATAAACAAATAAACTATGTAAAATCTAAGTTGGATTCCAAAACCCACATACGTATTTATTTTTTGGACAGTTCAGCAAAATAAACGCTACTGTGGAACCGGCAATAAATGAAAGCGGAAGTGAATTGAATCGATCGTATCTGACTCTTTTGGTCCGCAACGAGGCCATAACGACTCTTTTGGCCTGATTCGTTGCGGGCCATCCCCCTGACATGACAGAAAATGGTAGTTACTTCAAAAAGTATATTTATAGGTGCAGTAATGATGTACCTAGTTTTATTGCTTTACCTGTAATCGTTCGGGAATTATCATACCTTGCTGACTTTTTTACACCCTGTATAAAGATACTTAACTTTTCAAGCTTACGTTTATTATATATTTTCATTATAAATAATAAATATTATATTATAAAATATTATAAATATTCTTTGTGGGACAAAAAGCCAACTATTACTGTACGACTTGAAAAATCTTACGCACAATGTAAATTATAAGAGCCGAACGTAGACGAGTTTTAATTGAAGCTGGTTAAGTTGGTATATATTTACTTGATTTGGGAGATAAACTCAACTATGGCACTTGAAATATCTTATGTAGAAAATTAATCTAAACAGACAGTGCCTTTAATATAATGGATTACAGTAACAGCGCAATATACAACCAGCTTCGGTATTCTATACATACTAGTTTCACAACTTGTAAAGTTGTACTTCGCATTAGATAAAGGAAAAGAAAATTAAATTGTAATATTCTATAATTTAAATATGTTCGGTCAATTGATGCTTTAATATTTAGTTTACTACTGATAATTTTAAGTGGCATTTATTATTAAAATATAAATTTGTAATAATGTTACAATGCATTATTATCAATTCTTATTCACACATTTATTTTTAATAAGTGATTTTTTAGCTACTGAAGTAATTAGTAGCAAAACAGTTAAGCCAGGAAAACAATAACAAATCGACTTTAACATATTGAACATTGTTACAAAGTCCGTATTTTATAGTTTATTAACAACGTAACAATGTTTTTACTTCTGTAGTTTTTTGCGATAAACATGGGATAATTATTGCTGTTAATGTTTACTTTACGTGTTGAATCTGCAAATTAGATGAATAGGCTGAAATCTCAATCGACTGAATGTAACGGGTGGGAAAACAAACAAAGGAGTTGTTATGGCATTGAAATGAATGGGACAAACAAAAACATCCGTATATCTTTATATTTCAAATCTAATATAATTTTCAAATACTCCCTTTAGAACTAAATATTTCATTCAAAGAACTGATCTTACAAATTAAGCATACAATTAAAATACCTAACAATGAAGTCTTCTTGTTTATGTGTTGCATGTTTCATTCGATGGTAAGACTTGCATCATTAGTGTATATATATATATATATTACCATTTTAATCTATGCTAATTATATTGGGCTACACATGTTTATATGTCAAAACATCAAATCATTGCATTAAGTCCATCGGTAAATAAACCTTATGTAACACGCAGCGATATTCCATGTAGTGACGTGTACAATCATGAAATTTGGAGTGCTTAAAAGAACTAGTCCGTAAGTCAGATAATTTTCTACAGAAATATAGCTATGTAATAGCATTTTCTTTAGTTCTTCAAGTGATCCGCAAAAGCTCAGACAATAAATCATAATTAATATTTTTTCTAATACTAAGATATGTGGTAAGTATCATATCAATGCCCGCGAATTTATTTTAATGTAATATGCTCCTTTCAGATGTATCAGGTCACTTATAAACTCCGGAGGTAAAATCGGATAAAATAAATTATGTCGATGTATACATACAGTAAAGGAAACCATTTATAATATTACGAGCATATACATAATATGTAAAACATTCATACAGTTAACAATATCACGACTACATCGCTTATAAGAGTTTATGGGATGGGAATCATTATTAAATTAGAAAAAAAGTCATGAATATTATATCACAGCCCCCGAATTTATTTTAATATAAAGTATGGCTTTCAGATGTACCTTCTCATGTAAACCTTGTAGGTGAAGTTACATAGCATGAATAGTGCCAATATAGCACAGAACGCATTTATAATAATACGAGTATAAATATTGTTAAAGTTGTCATAAGGTTAACATTATAACGCAAACGGCTTCCTTTCCATGGAAATCGTTACTGAATTAGAAACAAATCTACCATTGATCAACTCTAGTTGGGTTCGTATAAAGAACAAATTAATTGGATTGGCTGATTGTGAAACTTTTACTTTGTGGCTGTCAACAAAATTAATGCATGATTTCCTCTTTGGAATACATTACTCTCAGGATGTCATTGTTTACTTCGTTGTTGTCCCACATGAGCGAAACGTTTAAGTTGAGAGATTGTAAATAAATTGCTTAATACATTTTTTTTCAAAGGAATTCTTTTCTTGAAATTAAATACCCGTGTTTGTGGAACCTCTGTTCCATAATACAACGCAAAAAAATCAACAAGCTACACTCTTCTTGCAATGATTCAAACCAGATATAAAATACTCTGCAAGTTAAAAGCGTTCATTAATGGTTGAATAGTTTGATAGTGAGATATAAAATTAGAAGACTCTAATTTATAATTAGAGGTTGACTATGTTAATTTTAATTTAGTCCAAAAACAAATACTATTGTTATGTAGACATTGTTGGGAAGGTCAACGGTACGATGAAGAAAGGGTTAGATGCAATGATGCCACTCACCGACGTACGTCGTCTTCACATGTTACATGGTTAGCACGGAATAGATGACGTCACATCCTCTAGACAGGCAACCCACACAGTTGACATTGTGTCCATAAATAAACGGTCAGTTGGAATCACAAATAGGATTAAATAAAATCAACAACAATAATCACTCTCATCGGGGGGAGGGGAGACACGTGGTTATAAGGGAATTCATATATGTCATATGTCAAGGGCACAACAAGAACTCCGGAAAGCGGAACAAAGGGGTTCTTGACACCCTAAAATAGAGTTTGAAGAGTAAGTTACATTGTATAGTTACAAAGAGTTTTAAAATACATGAGAGACGAGCGAGAAACCAACCAGACACCGAGATACATGAGGGTATTCAATCTCAGTGGATGTTATCTTGTCTCGCCTATCGAGAGTAATTGTCTGATCCTATGTTAGCGTCTACAGTGCAATTCATACGAGAATGCTGAATTATTATAATAGGAGTGACCTAACAATAAAATTTAAATGATTTTTTTTGTCTGGAATCTGACTCCCTGGACCCAATCTCGACCATCTGACTATGGACTCTTGTGTTCTTATGATAACGAATATATAGTTTACTAAAACAGTAAAAAATAATAAGTTGTAAAGACTTTTCTTCAGTTTCACTATTATATATCAGACGATAATGACAATGAATTACTCTTGCTTCCATTTGTGTAAGTGGATCGAACAATTACTAGTCTTACTCGAATTATTAGTACCAACATTTTAATTAAACTATGTAGTTTTAGCCCTTTAAGTAAAATTTTTTCCACAAATAACACAATTATTATTGTACTTTTGTCTTTAAAGTGGTATTTAAAATCATTAAAATTATTTTATCTGAAACAGATAATCATATGTAATCCATTAACTCTGTTATTAAATCCTTCTGCACTAAATGGTAGAAAAAAGCATGCTTTGCTTATTTCTAAACACCCCAGTAAAAAAAACACGCCTGTATCATGCTGTAAAATATATATTACAAATATAAATATATGCATATAATATTTCTTACAGCTATAAAAAAACTGCTGTATGCACAAATATATTGCCACATACACTTAATTGAGATGTTATAAAAGCATAAAATATGAAGTCTATATAATCACGAACACGTTATGATGTATGTAATACGTGGTGGAATATTTTTCATGAAATTCAGTTTGATACAATCTCTCTTGCTTAAAAATGTCCAACACGTTATCCCTTTATCATACAGCGCGCATTTTCATGAGGATATACACATATTAGAATATGAATAAACTTTAATAGCTAGAAAACACTATTAACATTAGTCAAGTGGTGACTTCTTCCCTCTCTGGTAATTCACTATTTTAAATTGTAATGTTCATATTTAGAAATGTAAATATTAATTATTATTTAGTAAAATTTTAATTTCTGTTATAACAATATTTGTATATGTTAAATATCCAAATATTATTTTAAAGTTAGACTAACAAGAAGGGAGCGAGGACCCGCTGGGAGTCAATTAGTTCGAAGGACGCGACGCGACGATCAGCGATAAAAGATAAGGGACAAGGAGCTCGGGGAGGGCTGGCAACGACATACCGCCCAGCCTACAGCTCAACCTGCAACTTTCCCTTTACCACTTTAGTACTAATATACAGAAGTCGATAGCGCTGCCTCCACACTTCGTTACTAGCTTTGGAGTGCATGGCAGGTTTAGGAGTAAGGTCGGGCTCACAGAAGACGTACAATGTACGGTGGATGGCGACTCTGCAAGATACGGTAGCATAGTCTTCAGGTGTGAATCTGAAATATTCGCACCTAGCCCATGATTAGGTAGTTGATAGGTCAACTTACAACTCTAGACAAGATCAACTGACGTATTAGCAACCCGTATTGCTCAGGTACGTTTCATTCTGCAATCACGGTTGAACTAGTCAGGATGCACGAACAATTTGTCTCGACCACCGTTAAGTTAGGTTACTTCCACCCAAAAGCAGATAAACGCTATGCTGCAAACAACGGATTCCATCTCAGGTAAGCATTGGTCGTAGAGTGTTGGTTATCCGAGTTAGGGTGTCCGGTGGACCGGCATACATATCATCTGAACAGTTGTTAGGCAGGATCTTGTTTGTTGCGAGGGATGACTGGGTGAGGCCTCTGTGTTTAAAGTTCACACCTTCTAACTACATTTACTGCAGTCTAGCTCTAGTAGGTATCAATTCGTGTCTTTTTATGACGCTGGGAATCCCAAATTTTACTGTTTTAAGGGTCATATAATGACTATACAGGCATTATGAATAACAGTAAAATTATATTAAAGTAATCCCCAAATGTTCCTGTTCATCACGTGTACCATCATAAAACTTTTTTTCTTCTCGAAGTCATATGATTTATTTTTAGAGTCAGTTTAAAAAACTTATTTATTACATCATGATGGTAAAACTAATTGCTCTCTAAGTAATTGTAATACATATCATATTCCGTTTCAGTTAGGTACTTTAAGTTTCATAATTTTTTTTCAGAATTCTGTATGATTTCTATTTTGGAGTCGTTGGAAATTTTAGCGAGTGAATATTGTAAAATATTTTTGCTTAGATTAAAGATGTGTGATTGTGTAGTTCCATAATAATAAAATTAGCCTACCAAGGCTGTGTTTTTATTCCTGTTACTTCGTGAAATTTCAACATAAATAAATTTATTAAGACTCCTAAATATTAACTTAAGTAAAGAAATAATAAAAAGTAACATGTTTATTTACTATAATCTATTAATGGTACTTTGTGGCCTGAATATTCCATTTACTAATTATTGAGTAAGTAAACAAATAGCTATATACATTTCAGAATATTTGATTTTTAAAGTATGTGAATACTATTTCAGATTTAGAAAAAGGTAACTAAAAAACCTGGTAGGAAAGATAGATCAACACTAGATGAGACAATATTAAGATTTTATCATAACTATATGAACAACAGTGAAAGGCTGAACATCAATTCAGGATCGTTCGTTTATTGATTAACCCTTTGCACTCCAACGTCCGAAATATCGGACATCGTTGTTTTGGCCAAACCCTCGGACGTCCGACATTTTGGACGTTTGCTTAGGCCAAACCCTCGGACGTCCGAAATGTAGTGATTTGGAAAGCGGTTGCCGAATAAAGGGTAATAAGAGCAAAGTAACTGGAGGAAAAGTTCAAAAAAACTTAACATTTCAGTACCACGTAATGATTTTATTACCTCTTTGTTACAAAAGCAGACGTGTGCCTATTCGCATTGTTTCTTATTGCAATCCAGATAACATTTACTACAAAACATCTCGTATGTTGATTCCAGAAAGATTTTAACACTAACACCGATTTATCAACCTATATTTTAATATAATGAGCCAAACTATAATACTTTAATTAATTACTAGTACATCATTGTATTTATGTTATTAGAACATAACAGCTGACTAAAATTTACAACCCAGTTACGTCAGGTATTTTTTCCCCTCTTCTTTAATTAAACAGGCTCGTGTGAATTCCCATGACGCCTCGTGGTTCTCTGGGGGTTAAACTTCTGCCATACATATGTTATTTTGTGTTACTATGGATTTTCATTGAATATTTATTTTTCCAGGGAGACATATATCCAGGGAGGGACATATATGTTGGTGTACTGTCTTTGAAGCTATATGTGTTTTTTTATTTGTTTTAAAAATTGGTTGAGTTCCTTGTATATTTCTATGTTATGAAGTTTTTAATATATCAATCAAATTCATATTATGTGATCTAAGTAGATTATTTAATATCTTAAAGCGCAGGTCTCTCGCAAACTCGTAGGCTGGGCATCGTAGAATAACGTGGTCAAGGGATTCTCGTTCAGCGAGGGTACAACTTAAACAAAGTGTGGTGTGAAATATTGTTTGATGTCAAACAACTTTGTATTGACCCGAGCATGTCCAAATCTCATTCTAATTACATTGACTATCTCCCACCTTTTGAAGTTTGTCATGATGAACCAAGGGCTATGGCCTGTCGTACTTTCTATTTCTTTGTACCATGCCGCTTTTGGTGTACGTTGGCATACCTGCTTATATGCTACTGCATACTGCCTTTGTTGATAGGCTTTGAAGTCAGATGTTGGGATGTAAATATTGAACAATTTTGTGCCGTCTGCTATGGCTTGTTTTGCTAGGTTATCTATATATTCGTTATGATAAAATACCTACGTGTGCTGGAACCCAGTGAAAAGTGACGTTCTTGCCACTGTCTATTACATTATGGATGATACTCACCGGAATACCTTCCCCTTTGGAGTAGTTGTAATACGTTACTCAGTGCTGTTATGGCTGCTTGTGAATCGGAGAATATTATGATGTCTTTTTGTCTGATGGTGGGCGAGTGTGAAGGTTGCTTGCAATATGGCTATAAGCTCAGCTGAGTAGCTGGATATTCCTTCTTGCAGGGGAGAACGTACCTCTGATATCCAATTCAGGAATGTTAGAACGCTGCACCAGCACCATTCTCGGTTTTTTATCCATCTGTATATATTTTTAGCGATTGTTTGTATATTTTCTCTGAGGTTACTTCGAGAAAACGTTGTTTTACAATAGTGTTGTTGCTTACCTTTTTTGGATATTCGAGTGTGAAGACAAATTTTATTTCATTGTCCATTGTTAATATAGGTTGTTTAAAAGTCCCAGAAGGTTTTACAGCTTTCTTTAAGTGATAAGTTTGGGTCAAAAGAATTGATTTTTGTAAGGGAGTGTAAATACAATGGTTTAGTCTTCCTTCTCCCAATATGGTCTACATTCAGTTAGCATGTTGAGAAACATGAGACTTCTGTATGCAGGATGACATTGTTCTGATAATATTTTATAAAACTAACTTATCTGTAAGTATTGATCTTCTGATATTTAATGGTAGTATGTTAGCTTCAGTTTGTAGAGCAATGATTGGAGTGGTCCTTAAATGCCCCTAATGATATTCTTAAAGCTTGGTTTTGTATTGCAACTAGTTTCTTCAATTCTTTGTTACAGACATGACCAAAAAAAAATGATCCATAGTCTAACTTACTTCTTATCAAACTTTTATAAATATTCACTGCAAACTCTGGTGTTGCGCCTTTGAACCACATACAATGGATTTTATAATTCCTATATCTTTCTGGCATTTTAAGGAAGTATTGTTGATGTGATTCTTAAAGTTTAAACTTATTATCTATAAGTATACCTAAGAGCTTAATGCAATTTACAGTAGGAATCACTTGGTCATTAATTATTAACTGTCTTTCGACGTTAGTGTTTTGCTTGCGTGAGAATATAATTACCTTGCTTTTAGTAGCGTTAAACTCCAAGTGAAGCTGGTTGAAGTTCCTTTGGATTCTGCTTAGTGCGTTTTGAACATTTGATCGTACTGTTTCTACAAGTTTTCCAGATGAATAAATCATTACATCATCTGCAAATTGAAGTGATTTTACAAGGTTTGGTATATGAACATTTATGTGCGCTATGCTATATATAGTGCAAACAATAAAGGACTGAGCACACTGCCTTGGGGCAATCCTCTATTAGTATACCTAGTTATGATAAACTTAGGACTAATGAGAGTCATTTGTCTGTTTATGAGCCATGAGTTAATATAAGTCACAAACTTTGATGGAATGTTGTAGTACTTCAAACTTGTTTATCAACTCTGGTATAAAAAACTGTATCATTTGCATTGGGATAAGTCTAGTGAGGTTGCAATAGTTGTTTCATTGAAGGTTAGTGAAGTTTGAATATCTGCTACAAAATTTTATCAAGTAATCATTGCATCCTATTTTTTTCTGAACCCATATTGAGTACTAAGATATGGGTAAGATGTTTGACTTTTCAATGTACCGTTCCAATCTATTTTTTAATCATAGTATTGAGCAGTTTTTAAAACACACGGTATTAATGCTATAGGCCTATATGAAGTTTCCAATTGTTTGTCTTTATCTTTTTTTGAGAAGTGCTATAATTTTAAATTGTTTCCACTTACTTGGTAGATCAGTGATTCCATTCCAAATATTGTTGAATATTGTCAGTATGTATAGTCGTGCATTATTTGGTAGGTGGCGTAACATAACTGTAGGAATATTTCGTCCAAACCTGGTGCAGTATCTTTCCTTTTAGATTCTATTGCTTCATTCAATTCCTTAATACTAAAACTATTTTCTATTTTTTCAGAGTTTTCGGAAGAGTTATTGCTAGAGCTACCTCTTACTTCATGTTCCATTGGTACATGATCTGGGACTATGTGACACATAAATTTTTCACATAAGTTTTGGTCTGCTAATATGGATGGTGTACTTACGTTTGTATAAGATTTTAGTCTTAACTATTTTCCAAGCAAATGAGGAATTATTTTTACTACTTATTTCCTGACACAATTTTTCCCATCCTTCCTTTTTGGCTTTCCTGATAATTTCCCTGGCTTTCAATTGTGTGGTTTGATAATATTGATAATTAACTGCTGTCATGTTATTTTTAAACTTTTTAAAAGCTAACCGTCTAAGGGCAACAGCTTGAGAGCATTCCTCATTCCACCATTTTTTTGGTGTAAAACCTGCTCTGTTGGATATATTATACCTTGGTATTGCTTTTGTCAGCTGCTAACTCTATGATATTGAGTATTTCATCCCATTGTACATCTAGTGGTATATCTGGTAGTTCGTTTACCTGTTTTTCTACAGTTTCTGTATATAGCGCCCAGTCAGCCTTTTTTGAAGTTCCTTTTTATTGCTTAGTTTTACACACATGGAATTAATGTCATAGTTTATAACTAATAGGGCAAGTATTAAATTTCATAAAAATTGGTAGCATGGTTGCTTCCTAATGGATCATTACTTACAACCCATTCTTCTAGCAAAGCATGAAGGTTGGGAGTGGCGAAGGTGAGGTCAATGGTGGATGCCTGATGGTACATAGTTGGTACAGTGATGTGTTTTATTATTATTTAATAGTATGAATTGAGATTGGTTGTATTCATTAAATATTCTACATCCCCTGTTGTTTGCTTGCGTGGCATTCCAGTTATGGATGGTGAGCATTAAAATCACCACACAGCAAGGTATAACCTGTGTCCTTACTGAAGAGTTGATTGTGCCAGAGATTATTGTTTATATTCTTATTAGTACAGTATATATTATAAATATTAATAGGCCTATTGTAATTATTCACCTGTATAGCCTGAAGTTGGGTTGTGCTATCATTATGTTCTAAGATGATGTTGTAGGAGATTGTATTGTGAATAATAAAAGCAGTGCCATCATATCCATCCAATTCTATCAAGATGGCATATTGTGTAATTATTATCGGGATAGAATTTCATCCTTTTGTAACCAGGTCTCTTGTATAATACCAATGTGTATTTCTTTTTTTGCAAACATTTGCATTATCTCTGGCCATTTAGGCTTAAGAGATCTAGCGTTCCATTGTATTAAGTTAAGTTTACTTACTGCCATTTTTATCTGGCGATTTAATCGATTGTTTGTTTACTATTTGATGAGTTTCACTAAGTTAGGTTTTGGTTTTGTTAGTTAATGAGCACGTCTTTGTTTGAACAGTTGAATCACTGTTCATAAAACTTACTATAATTTCATCAACTTGTTTAAGAATTGTTATTGTGCTTGAATTAAGCTTACCTCTTATTTCCTCGAGTTTTGTTTTCAGGGAGTGTTGAAAGATGTGATCTTTCTTGTGCGCCTGAGTCTGTCTATCTGAACCGGCTTGGTGGAGGGTTGTTTTGATCTATCAACCGTAGATCTAGGCGTATGCATGACATTAATCCTATTAGGCCTAATACTGTTAGGTGTATTGAACCTTAAATTCTCTAGCAGGGGGTTGGTAGTTTTCAGGTGTTTGGTTCTCTGATTGACAACAGAGGTGTGTATTTGTTGCTTACAGTTATCTGGCTACTTGGAGTAGAGGCTTTGGAGGATGGCAAGCATGGGTAGGATTCATCATCAGCTAGGTCCAATTGAGCGGCCTGTGTATAGGATAAACTTTTTGTATATTTACCTGTTTTTTTGTAGGTGATGGGAAAAAATTGTGAGGAAATGTGATAGCTTTCCTTCATGATACTCATTCTGTCTTTTATATTTTTTTGTCGTACGTATTCGGGGCAGAATTTAGAATTGCTGCTGTGTTGTGCACCGCAATGTATACATTTACGAGGTGTTTGACATGGCTCTGTATGGAAAGGGCCTGCACAGTCCCTACAGATTCTATCTCTATTGCAAGGGGAACTTGCCACGTGTTCATATGCAAAACATCTATAACATTGTTTTACACGAATCATGTAAGGGTTACTACCTTCATGCGAACAAAATTCAAATATACATGGTTAGGAAGTTTCTCAGATTCAAATGTAATTTTAATAAAATGAGTGTTTAATGAGTTTGTTCATTAACTCGTCGTCTGATCCTCTCAGCATGTATGATGGGATAGTTGGATGATGCCTCTTGCATTATTTCCTGTTCACTTACCTCCAGTTCAGCGTACACTACGCCTATGGTATGAACTCTAATGGAGGGTACAAATACATTTATATTCTAATAGATGTTGCGAATTAACTAGGTTATTTGCTGCCGTAAAAGTTAGTACACACAATGGATAAGTTTTTAACCTGCACGTGAGATGTGTTCAATATCTGTGTAGTGCTGTTTTAGTATTTTGCCAATGGTAAATGGATTCATTTTATATTTCTTTTCTTGTCTTGTACAATAATCTCAAAGGGTCCAGTATTTTCAGGTTTATAGAGTCGTTGTATATGTGGTTTTTTGTGTTGTTGCATGTTGTGATCAACAGAAGTTTTTGAGTTGTCATTGTTTTCTTTTACAAGTTCTATAAATTTTCTTTTATTTTCATTGTCATTTTGTAAAGTGTAGTTATGTTCACTGGTTATTATGGATGCAATCGCCTGATTTGTCTCCATGTCGCTCAAATTGAGCGTCAGTGGCTGAACCCGTCGACATGACAGGTCCAGCCTGAACAGATTTCGTTATGAACTATTGAAATTTGTATGAAATATATTTGAATAATATGTGAGAATAAAAGTTGGAGGGTTAGTACAAGGGTGTTATTACAATTACCAATACTCACTATGTTACGTATTAGTAAATACTGGTAGGAAAACTTGGTATGGCTGGTAAGTATGAGCAGAAGTTTAACCTATAATAATCGAACTATGCAAGCACTTCAGCAACCAGAACTCGAAATGATTAGTAAAGTTAATTCACCGTCTTATTAGTGACGTGTAAACTGTATAAGAATAACGTTTCTTTATGTAGCACAATGTTATTTTAGCACAAATTCCAACAGTCGATAAAACAGTATACACATTTTAAACAAGAATAATATGTCGTAGGAATATGTAACAAATTCATAATACGAGAGTCAGTTACGCTGGAATTATTTAATATATTGCTCTGAAAGGGGTTTTATTTCACTGAAAAGTTTTGACAGAGACCGAAAGCATGAATGTGTATGAACGTAGTATATGAAATGTTAAGGCCACATCGGTACATTCATCTGTTTGATATTGTGTACCTTCCTACTGTATTACGTTTCGGGATTATTCTGTAATTCTACACATAATTGTATACATAAATTTTCTCTGATATGGTAGTTGTTTTATAAAGCCCTAATTAAATAGTTTCTTCAGCAAAAGTAATAATTTTCGTCGCAGTAGCTCTCCGTGTATGTTATACAGAGTGCGAACATAGTAGACCCGTTTATTATTTTAATATTCTTAAAAAATATTTCCAGAACAATGAAATCCATTATTAGAAGTCCCATTTTATCCAATTTATTTTCATTAATATTGTTAATATGTTAATATATATTTTCATATATATTAACATATGTTAATTAATCCTATCATTAAACTATACAATGCATTCGTAAGAAGTAGGCTGGAGTATTGTGCAATAATTTGGACCCCTTATTCGTTACACAGCATTGCTTCTCTGGAGCTAATTCAAAACAAGTTTCTAAGGTATTTGTATTTTAAAAAATGTCATGTTTCTTGTGAGCGAAACCTGTCAACAACTGTCTTAAGAAGTATTGTTTCTTTTGAAACTTTGTTAACAAGACGAAACCGATTTTATTATTCTTTAAGAAGTTGCATATTTTACCTGTTCGAAACCTCAGTAATTTTCCAACTTTACTAACGTTATGACTTTGATCGCGTTTTGTGGCCTAACCGCTGGACGTACGGCAAAAAGTAATTAAACATTTTTTGTACAAAATATAATTCTCTTACTTAAATTTACCGTCAGATTTGAGCTGCGGGATTTAGTTCACCCGCTATCGTTCTTATACTAACACTCTACACGGAACCAACGGAACGTTTCGCCTACCGTTATTTTTTATTTTATTGATTTTATTGTTCGTTCGGAAGTGGAAAACGTCTAAATTTCTGACTGTTTTCTTTGGCTACATAGGAGCTGATGGTGAGGAGCAGGAAGAAATGTGTGGCTGCCTCGACGATGAGCGCTGTGACTTGCATATTTAAAAATTGTTTGTTTCTTGCCTTAACTACGTATTATGACAATATTTGTCACTTAGGTAAGGTCTATACTATTATTTTATAAAAATAAAAGTTTGTTCAGAAAAACATTGTTCTTTTACTTCACTGCTTACATGCAAATTGGTTTATGTCCACACATATTGCATGTAAAACGACCTATTTCCACTGAGTTCCTGCAAAAGGTATTATTGCCAAAACAAAATCATTTTTTAAACTTCTTTTTAGGCTGCCCTAACTGAAATGAGTACTTGAATCTCATGTTTGGAACTAATACAATCAATGAATTTTACCTCCTCAAATATAGAAAACGTTAAACACGAACGAAACATTCGTTTACGAAACGTTTTTAGGAGATCTTTTAGGAGATCGGCTTCTAAAAAAAAGAAAAAAGAAGAAAGAAAAAAAATTATGGTTGCCTGTAAAGTCGGTTTTACGGGCGAAGATTTTACGTGACAACGTCTTTTTCTCGGTAGAATATTTATTGATATGAATATTATTAAATTGCACAATAGGAAAAAGGAATTGAATGAAAATAAGAATTGCACAAATTTTAACTATAGAAATATATTTTGTTTACTAAAACATTGTACATAATTTGAAATTAATTAAAATTTGTTATTGTAAATGGTAAAGTTGAATAAAACATTTACTAAAATTGGAATTTGAAATTCTTGCTAAACACAGTTAAATTCTAACTCCGCGCGTGGTGATCGGTCGGTTTAGTTCGTTTGTTTGGTCGCACTGTTATGACAGGTTAGAGGTTATAATTTGTTATTTTAAATGTTTGACTAGCAATACGCGCTGTTTCTTCTCAATCGACTGAATTACGATTGATTGCAGAGTGATTTAAACTAATAATTTACTTAACACTATCAACATTTGTCAATAGTATGACATAACCTATAAACTCAGTTTCTCAACTTTTGTGTCAATCTAACAATTAATCAATCAATCATAGTTTACGATAATGAAATATCAGTGTACAATTATTTACCTTTATTGTTGTACATTTGTCAATAGTATGACATAACCTATAAACTCAGTTTCTCAACTTTTGTGTCAATCTAACAATTAATCAATCAATCATAGTTTACGATAATGAAATATCAGTGTACAATTATTTACCTTTATTGTTGTAGTTGTAAATGACGAATCTAAGCACTCCACATTTTCACGAATAAACATAGTTATCTGCTTTATCCCGTGCGGCGGACCCACAGTTATCTGCTTTATCCCGTGCGGATCCCGTGCGACGGACCCACTGGACGGGAATCGTAACGTTACCGGGCGTTACACTTTTTCATGAGTGACTCCGAGCCGCAACCTAATTTAAGACGTTGTCACGTCAAAACGTTAAAAGTAATAGCTTTACTAACACCTAATAAAGATAAACACTTACTCACATCATATAGACCAATATCTTTAATTCCTTGCATAATTAAAATATTGAACATTATGATTAAAACAGATTGGAATGGTTTGTTAAAAACCACAATATTGTTCCCAAGTTTCAATTTGGATTCAGGAAACAAATAGGATGCAACGACTACATCCTGAATCTTACATCTGATATCTGTATTGCCTTATCATATAAGGAAAATGTCGTCCCAACATCATTGGATATATCAAATCCTTATGATGAAATTTATATACCAACGCTTCTGTAACAAATAACTAGAGCTTTTATTCCTACTACATTTCTACATTTTATGCCTTAAAACACACCGACACGTAACAGTAACACTTTTTTCGACATCTAGATAACATACACTTTTTAGTACGACTCTAGCTTACGCACAGGCTGCTTGCCCATGTAGGCTAATTTCCATTTTAGAATATATGTAATAAATAGTTTACTTAAATTATATAAATAATATTTATCCAACTACTGTACTTAAAATTAAATTGTTTTATTTTATCGCCACTTAGTAAATATAGTAAAAGGGTAATTTACTATTTATCAAATGTAAATAAATATAATATCTTGGTGTATATGTTTTTGGAAATAAAAAATGTTTCTATTCTATTCTATATTCTATTCCTGCAAAAATTGTTATTTATTGTCAGAAACGGCTCGCTGACAGGCAATTAAAAATGTGCACTCCAAAAGCAAACTTTACAAGACAGACATGTAGAGGCCTGCCACAAGGGAATGTATTGAGTCCTTTACTGTTCTCTATAAATTTGGTACACGTACACACTAATCTAGAAAAAATATAAAATGCTGACAGTATGCAAATGGCACTGTAATATACTCATACAATAAGAACAATGATATACTATATGAAAACATTCAAGAAACTCTAACTAAAATAGCTAACGATTTTATGAGAATTGGTCTAGAACTTAATGGCAACAAAAGTAACACCACACAGTAATATCCAGAAAAAGAAATAATAATTGGATCACACCCTTATATATTAAAAACACACCCGTTCTCATTGTGGACAACTTGCGGGTACTGGGTATTATTTGTATAAAGATTTCACTTTCAAACCTCAAACCAATAATGTGTATAAACAATGCTTATAAAACTTAAACATCATAAAATCTGTTACACGTGGCAGATGTGGCACACACCCAGACTTTGCTTTACAAATATTTAAAGGTCTAATGAGGTCAAAACTAGACTACTGTAGTTTTATATAAACTATGTATGAGGAGCAAACTTTCAAAACGTGTTTTGTCCCGAAAAATAAAAAATGGGTTATGCATTGAGAAGTAATTGTTTTGATTCAAGGAAGGTCTTTAAAAACCAATATCGATCAAAAAAATCTCTCCTATTATAAAATAAGGTCCAAATATTACACTTTCGATCAAAAAAGTGTAATTCATTGGGGGATGGCAGACCTGGTCTGCTTTGCACGCTAGCTGAATTTGAAGCTCCTTGTTTTTTACTGTGTTTTGGCAGTTTACAAGTGTTGTTAGCACTCATGGTGCGTAGTAGTATATAGCGAATGACTTGGCGCGGCATATTTGACGCCGCAGTGCTGCTCACAAACATTGCAGTAAGTAAAACTATATGTGGAATTGTGTCTGATAACTGACAAGAGGGACAGTGGAGGCCGGCGAGATAACAGCAGTCAAGTTTCTGCGCAATCACCTGGCGCACGCCCCACTCCGCCTCACCAAGAGTACCAACCTAACCTGTAACTAACCTCTGTCAAGGAAAAGGCACTGGATCACCCACCCTCTGCGAAGATTTTCTGTTGCGCCTTCAGATGGTTCACTGCTACACACGCTACATCCCTGCTTGGACATTGCATATGAAAATATTGAAGCTTTTATCGTTTAGTTTAGAGATATAACGACTGATCCACTATACAGTATTATTTTAATAAGTTTCATTGTAACTTAATTAATAGTTTAGTTGTAATAAGTGGGTTACTAATGATAGTTTAAATAATAATTGTGTAATTGTATAGTAATTATAACAGTGATTGTATTGATTTAAGTGGTAATTTATTAATTGTACAGTAACTGTTATTTATTGAATTCATTTATTTATTATTTATTTATTTTTAATCAGTTTTCATAGATTTAGTTATTTTAGTAACCCGACAAAATGCCTCGTCTGACTAGATCCAGTGAGTTACTGAATATTGTTAACGGTCTATACTTTATAGACAACTATGTTATTGACCTGGCCTCTAGGATATATAACGAGCTTAGGTCCATCACAGCCACTTTTGGGGAAGACGCTATTGAGAAACTTATTCCTCATGTAGTTACACTGTTCAGCAAATTAAATGAGCTCGCTAAGGAAAATGTTGATCTAAATAAACAAGTGGATGCTGTGAGTGAAGACCTGAATCTAGCCGAGCACAAGTGCGATGAACTCAACACCAGTAATAAGGATAAGGCTGTTCGTTGAGATGAGCTGCAGGACCAGTGTGAGGAGGAGGTCACTCGTCTTACCACGGCTCTTGAAAGCATGCGTGAAGAGAACTTTAGGTTGAAGGGCTCTTTAAGTAAGCTTGAAAGTATGGACACAGCCAAGCTTCTAGCAGAGAGTGAAAACAAGATAATGGGGTTAATGGAAGAAAAAAAATGTCTCCTGACTTCCATTGAGGTACTGGAAGCTGCCTTTGGGTGTCTGAGGGCTGAGCTGAAGAATATGGAGCGGTGGCGGACGAGTGTAAGGCGTGACGCAGCTGTACAACTTCCAGACCCAATCCGAGAACAGTCTCTCAACTACAGCACTCATGACATCACGGACAACGCTTTAAACGAGCTGCATTTGCCTTCCTCGGCATCTTCTGTGACCCTTAGTCACGAGAACTCCTCTGCACGCAACGTCTTTATAGACGACTTCAAAGACGTGTTGTTGCTGGGTGACTCGTTTCTTCGTCACACGAGCAGGAACTGTATGAACAGGGGTTCTTATGTTGAGTGCTGTCCAGGGGGTAGGATATTAGATACAAAGAAAAGATTGTTAACATATTTAGATGTAAGTTTATCATTAATATAAATTCATGTAGGAACTAACAATCTAAAGCGTGGGTATAGGGGAGGTCCTGGCTACAATGGGGGCCACGGGAAACGTGAGGCTCTCCACGCAATGGCAGACCTGCTGTTCACTGCCAGGACGAGGTTTCCTCAAGCTAAGGTTGTCCTCAACAGTGTTTTAATCAGACGTAATATCACATACAAAGCACTGTTTGACTTCAACGAGCAGTTGGAGTTGATGTGTCTCAACTTCAATGTTGGGTTTGTTGAGGCAAACTGTTGTGTTGGCAGGAGGGATCTTGCTCGCGATGGGATACACCTCAACAGGAGAGATGTGTCGCGTCTGGGTTCCTTGTTTGAAGATGTAACAGCGTAACTCTTACTGAGCAGTACTGACCAGGCTGCAGCCAATGTTAACCTCAGCTACAGTCCAGGGAATGAGATTGCAGTGAATAGTGATCCTGCTGTGTGTGACGCCATCCATGAATCACAAAACTCGGGAAACTAGCTGAGGAGGGGGGTATAGGTAGTTTGAAAATAGCTCACTTAAACATGCGATCTCTAAACACTGGGTTCTTTGAAATGTGTACGCTAGTAAATAACTTTGGTTTTGACACCTTTGGAGTAACGGAAACATGGCTGCACTCTGGTACTCCCTCAGACACTTACATAATACCAGGGTACACAATGATTAGATCTGACCGTTCACAGCCCGGCTCAGAGGGTGGTGGGTGTTGCTGTGTATATCAAGGATGGCGTGGTATACGAACAGAACTACCTTGCGGAACATGTTGACCCTGGTATTGATTACGTCTCTTTAGTTGTAAGACAAAAGCGGATGAAATTGGGGATATGTTTTGCTTATAGGCCCCCTCGCCTTAGATACACTTGTCTCACCTCTCTATTGCGCTCGCTGTTTATTGATTTAGCGATTGAAGTCAGAATGTCTGTATTTATGGGTGATATGAACATTGATTTGTTATCCAAAGAAAGGAATGACGCCCAGTATTTACGTCGGCTCTTACATGAACTTAATGCTGTGCAATTAGTGAATGAGCCTACTAGAATAACATCTAATTCAGCAACATTGATTGATCACTTAATTGTGGTTAAGTTTACCAGTACGAAAATTGAGAGGGTTGGTGTTCTTGATGCGTCTAGCCTGAAAGACCACAGGGGAATTGTTATAACTGATCATAAATTGGTCTACTGTACCTTGAAGTTTTTAAGAGAGAAAAATGAGCACCACATTATAAGGTATAGAGATTTTTCTAAGTTTGATCAGGAAAAGGCACTTAAATAAATTGCTGAAATAAACTGGGAGAGTGCCTTACAGATAGACAGATGATATAGAAAGGTTCCTGACAAACAACATTATGAATGTATTTGACCAAAATGCACCTGTGGTATGTAAAAAGGTCAGTAAGAAAAAAGCCCCTTGGCGAAATGAAATTATAAAGCGTATGACAAGAACAAAGAACAAGATGAGGAAAAAGTACTGGAAAACAAGGCTAAACTCAGACTGGGATAATTACAAGGACATAAGAAACAGGTTAAATGTGTTGGTCTGGCGAACAAAAAGGATTACTTTTCTGAGAAGCTGGCTTCATCAGATAACCCTAGAGACTTCTGGTCTTGCGTTAAGCAAAGTGGAATAGCAGGCCAAATTTCCAATAAGAACTTCCCCCCCGGTCTTAAGCCCAATGACATGAATAAGTTCTTTTCTGAAATGGGTTCTGGAAATAACATCGACGATAGACTACTTGACTTACTGAACAAAACCCGTCTATCTAACACAAGACAGAATTTTAGTTTCAGACCAGTTACTGAGGTGGAAGTGAAGGAAGTTATGAGTGAAGTGAAATCACGTGCAGTGGGACATGATGATATATCAATAATGATGATAAAGACCGTCAGTCCGTATAGGGGCAATCGCCCATTTGGTGAATACATCGCTGGCAAATGGGCTGTTTCGAAGCAGATGGAAAACAAGCATTATGCTTCCACTTCCAAAAGTAGCTTCTCCTGCCACTGCCCAGCATTTCAGACCGATCTCTATTCTGCCAGCAATGTCAAAACTATTAGAAGAAACAGTCATCCGACAAATAAGCAAGTTTTAGAACGACACCAAAATACTACCTGCACTCCAGTCTGGTTTTCGACAAAACTATAGCACATGCACTGCACTTGTTAACCTGTTCAGTGACGTAATTGATGCAAGAGATGACGGTAAAAGTAGTACAATTGTGCTTATTGATTACTCTCAAGCATTTGACTCGATCTCTCACGAACTTATGGCAGCGAAGCTTTATTATTATGGATTTGATGACTTGGCTATAGATTGGATGAAGTCATTTCTCACAGGAAGAAAAAAAGTCACAAGACTGGGGAGTGAGACTTCGGATCCGCTCATTAAAGAGCGAGGTGTGCCTCAAGGTAGCTGTTTGGGGCCCATCTTGTTAAATTTTTATACAGTTGACCTCCCCAATTATCTTCAACACTGTAAAGTCCATCTATACGCAGATGACTGTCAGCTGCATCTGTCTTACAAGCAGAGTTTGATGGAAGAAGCTGTTAACAATATAAATTATGACCTGCACAACATATGTGCATGGGCTGAAAACAACGGCCTGAAAATTAATTTTAAAAAGTGCAGTGTCCTACATACAGCTTCTCAGCACGTTGTACAACGGCTACATGGTAGTGGGTTGTGTGTGATGCTCGGAGATGAGGAGTTACCAGTATGTGACAAGATAACTACTCTCAGGTTGGGTTAGACAACAATCTGACATTTTCTGACCATGTCACATTTACTTGTCAACGAGCACTGGACAGACTTAGAGGACTTTACATGTTTAGAAGTTTTCTCCCAGAGTCCGCCAAACTTAAGCTCATGCAGTCACTTATCCTGTCTGTTTTCTACTATTGCTATCCTGTATACGGAAATAGTATCTCCAAGGGGGACTGCGGTAGGATCCCACAAATTCAAAACACAGCCATTAGGTTTGTGTTTTGTTTGAAAAAATATGACCATGTGACAGCTTACTGCGAGGCTGCCAAACTTGCCCCAATGGCGACCGTATGGAGGATAATGACGTGCTGTATGGTGCACAAGGCCCTTACACTTCGAGTGCATGGGTACCTTACTGACCGGCTCCAGTGTCGAGACGAGGTTTCCCTGCGCAGCACTCGCCAGCATGGAGTGCTTCACTTTCCCAAAATTAAGTTAGAATTGGGAAGAACAAGTTTTTCTTATTTTGGGCCAAAGATGTACAATGACCTCCCCGAACCCATTAAAAAGTTATAAAGCCCTAGTTTCAAGAAAAAATTTTTAAAATCTTTGGTATAGACATTGATGTTGTATATTTATTTGTTATCTTACTTCTTGTATTTACTCTTAGGCCTAGATAAGTTTGTGTCATTTTTGTATTTACTTTAGTTTTTAGACGACAGTAATTCTGAAAAGCAGTATTGTACTGAGAAGCGCTGGATTAATAAAGGCATTTTTATTTACTTATTATTTATTTAAAAAGTGCTTTGTCTTCTGACCAGTTTAAGTCAAAGCATGTTTTGTCCCACAGCCAATCAGAGTGAGCCATATAGTGCAACTGATTGGTTGGCTTAGTCACATGACCATACACCAGTTTTATTTGTGAAATTGGAGGTTAATTTGCATTTTGATCTTGAGGGCATATTATTTTAGTGAAAGTTATCAATTTTTTGTGATGACCCATGGCGAGAAGATCTCTCCAACTAACATGTATTTATTCATTCATATACGGTTAACACCATTTTAACAATATACAGTAATTTTACTTGCAGCCAACATCAAGATGAACAACAATATATTCAGTATAAAAGAATAATTTATGATATTAAATACGGTAACCTGTAACATAACATGCAAAGTATGAATCAATATTATAACAAATTCAAAAGATAAATATATATATGTATGAGAACTTAACATATTCTGTTTCAACTTCCAACGGTCAAGGACCAATCAATATACAACAATATTACAAATATAATTCAACAAAGACGACTAAAACCCAAACTCAGTTACAAAGGGTCAAGCCAAACATGCAACATCACTCAAACCAAACTACTACTTACAAGCTATGGGTCAAGCCAAACATGCAACTGGACTTTATATATATATATAATCTTATACATAAATAGCAAAAAATGAACCAATATAATTTATAATAATGACTTTAGCAAAAGCCATAGCAATAGATAAATATACAAGGCTTGTAACAAATATTGACAATGATCATAACAAGAGGTAAAAGTATGTAATTACAACGAATAATTAACACACAAAAGCTACAACATACACCAAATGCATATCAGCTTCAACAAAAAAACTTAATTCATTTATAATGAGGACAGAAAAGTAAACAGATACATGCTATCAGATAATAATTACAAGAATATACAAAATTTAGGTGAGCGAAAATATGTACAAAAAAAATTCAACAAACCAACAATTACTACATAAATAAAATACAACATGCATAAGTTACTGCAGCAGGACATGCCAGCTCACAAAGCACTGAGTTTTCCTGAGTTTTCTCCTAAAAGCATCATCAGACCATAGCGAAAAAATCAAAGTCAATAGGAAGGCTGTTCCCCAGACGGTGGAGACGTGGTATGGTACTGAAGAAAGAATATTGGGTTGGACAGAATCTTCTCTCAAAAAGTTGTCTGGTTCTAAGAGACTGGTGGGGCACGAATGTCGATTCTCCCAAGCAGATCAGTTGAGTCCACAGTGGCTGAGATGATCCCCTTTAGGAGCATTAGATCAAGGACTTTAACGTCTGAAATCCAAGGATTGAAGTCCAAGATGGTGGCTTAGGTCATCCAAAGGAACATACGCATAACGAAATCCAAGTTGTACACCAATGACCCGAAGAAATTTTCTCTGAACACCCTCAAGAAGATCAATGTGGCCTAGTTGATATGGTGACCAGACAGGAGAACAGTAACTCCAGGGATGGGGCGAACTAGATGAATATAAAGTGTCCTTAACGCTCCAGGAGAAAAACCATCCTTGGACACTCTGATAATAAATCCAAGGGCCGAACTTGCCTTCCTACTAATACAGTCTAAATGAATGTCGGGACTCAATGTAGATGTCATTGTAACTCCAAAGTCCTTGACCACAGAAGATCTTGTAAGTGGCTCTTCTCCAAGAGAAAAATTGAAGATCAGAGTGTCAGTTCTTCGAGAGAAGGATAGTACTGCACATTTAGATACATTCAATTCCATTTCATTCTCAGAACACCACAATAGTACGTTATTCAAATCATCCTGGAGCAATCTGCAATCAAGTTCTGAGGCTACTTCATTATATATTTTAGCATCATCTGCAAAAAGTAATATTTTTGAGTGTTTGACAACATAAGTCAAATCGTTTATAAATATGGTAAACAATACAGGGCCCAACAGAGAACCCTGAGGGACTCCAGAAAGCACAGGGAAGGCCCGAGAGGTTGCCCCATTATATCTGACCTTCTGGTGACGACCACTAACATAGCTTTCAAAACCACCGCAGCATGGGTCCAGCGACACCCATATTGCTAAGCTTAGCCAAGAGATGTACATGGCTCATCCTGTCAAAAGCCTTAGCGAAGTCGATATATATACTGTCAACTTGATGACCTCTTGCAAAGGCTGATATAATATCATCCTGTATAAATTACCAGATTTGTTAAAGCTGATCTACCACTACAGAAGCCATGCTGGGCCCTAGATATGTGACTCTTAAAGAAAAAAGATAGTCTAGCAAGAACCAGAGATTCAAACACCTTAGCCAATGTTTGGATTGTATAGAAATTGGCCTGAAATTTTTTATATCGGAGACAGCTCCACTCTTGAAAATGGGTGTAATAAAGCTTGTCTTCAGACATTGAGGAAAGATACCCAAGTGCAAAAATCGGTTGAAGTATAAAGTCAAGTGGGGAGCAAGAATGCAACTGCAGTACTTCAATATCGAGGGTGGTATGTCATCAGGCCCCCGGCCCCTTATTAACATCTAGAGAAGAGAGGATCTTTTCAACTTCGTCACAAGAGGCAGAGAACTCAGTGAAAGAACCGATAGTCAAGCAGTCCCCATAGGAAGGTACTCCTAGTGGGTGGCCTGAACACTGAAGAAAAGTGATCGGCAAAGAGTTCACAGATGTCCTGAAGATCCTTCAGCAGTCTTATTACCATTGAAACACAATCCAAGCATTAAACCTAGCAGAGTCCTTAGTATGATTTATGTGAGCCCAGAAAGCCTTAACATTGGTCTCCATAGCTCCTTCCACCCGCTCAATATACAGCTGATAGCAGAGTGACGAAAGTTCCTTACACTGCCCTCTCACGCGACTAAATTCCGTGTAAATATTCATATCAGAAGTAGCCTTATACTGACTATGAAGCTTCCTCTTCAACAGAACCAGTCTCCCTCAATTCCGGGGAGAACCAACAGGGAAAGGAAGATTTCCCTAAACCTTTCATTGGAGTCTGAGATTTAATTAGGGAACTCAGGCTAGTACAAAAGTGTGTAAAGGAATACTCAATATCTTCACAATCGTCCAAGATAGGGTACTGCCAGAGCTGCAAGGTCTTGAAAGACCGCTTCCATGTTGCATCTTTTGAAATCATACTTATTAACTGTATTCTTGTTTTCATATTGCCATTGCACACAACTTCAATGTCCAAAGGGGGATGATGGGACTCGACAGGCATCAACGGATCCAAAGCCAGCTCAACCGATACATTCTTCAATGAGGAGAATACAAGATCCAGCACAACTTCCCGGTCATTCTTAACCCCATTAAACTGTTGCAAGTGAAAGAGGTTAACAAAACCCAATACAGGCCGAAAGGAAGAATCCCGCTCAGCATCCATGGAACATGTCCAGTCCCTGTTAGGCAAATTGAAATCTCCAACTATAAGAATAGGCCCCTTTGTGCCTGCAGAAAAGTAATGCCTCCTCACAGGCAACACAGAAGTCCACATACTGGCTGGCTGGCATGCTGGGTGGAAGATAAACAGCACTTAGAAACATAGAAAAACCAGTAAATCTAACTGATGCAAAAACACACTCAACAGGGCAAGCACGATGCACTATCTCTTGGGAGACCAATCTGTCATGAATACCCAAAATAACACCCGCCACCGCTCATCTTGTTTGAGGTTTCATCTGAACGATCGCAACGATATATCTGATAATGTGTAAGGCCAAGTTCATCATCATCTATATCGGGTACAAGGTTTGTCTCTACGAGGATTATCCCCACATTATCCCCACTTCCAAAACCATTAGCTTCTTTGTTTTCCCACACTTTATTAACTCTAAAAAATACATGTTTGTACCGAATAACAACCAATAGAAATCCTTTCATAAACCAAGTAGAAAAAATACAACCACAGAATAGAAAAAAAACCACAGGGAACGTCGCGGCTAAATGACATAGCCTAAACAAAAAAAATCAAGTTGTCGGTGTTGTGGTTTTAGGAGCTATGTTTCGCCACGTTGGTTATAATCACAACATAATTCCAAATCGTTGCATCAGAATAACCTGCACCCACAGCATGTGGTCTTGTGGTGTATGTGGTAGTAGTGATGTGGTGCAGTAGAAGTTCAGAAGACGAAATTTAACAGTTCAAGTAACTGTCATCCTACCGCTTTTATCTTCCTCTTGTAGAGTAACTACATAAAAGTGATTGGATATATTTACTTTGTATCTGTTACATGTAAGCAAACGTTATTAGTTGTTTTCGTGTTTTATACATTATTGTAATGTGTATTTACTGTATTGATATTCTGAAACATAGGTTACGAAAGAATGTGACTGGTTATATTCAAAAATAAACCAAGTGTTAATTTCTGATTATCCTACTGGTTTTCGGTTGAAATTTAAATTTTATTGTAGCCAAGTTTGTATTTTACAATATGCTTAAAATTCTTAACCATTTTAGTGTCAAGCACTTATTGTGGGGGTGATTCAGTCAGTGCTATACATTTACAGTCCCTCATTTGTATTTATGATATTTTTGTAGTGATCCTCACTTAAATTGTTCAAACTATTTCACAAATAACATAATGGGATGATTTTTGTTTTATTATGTTGCTTGGATGAGTAGACTATAGGCCTAACTTAACCCTTAAAGCGCTAATCTAAATTACTGTCAAACGCTAAGACATAAAAAAATTTTTTTTTTTTAATTTCCCAATGCTAATTTTGGTATTTATTTACAATACCGTGACCATGAAAAATGGACTTTTTTTTCATGGGTTGGGCATTTATAGCCAAGTATTATTATCACAGGTGCATATAAACTGGGGGGAAAGTATATCATTGTATTATATTGATGCCTTTCGGGCATTATTGCATTAAGGATGGAAAATAACCGACAAAATTTTGTCGAACAACACTTGGAGGGATAAGGATCGGGGCATCACGTGATCTGGGATTCGACTTTTGCAAGCTCGAGTTAATTTTTTTTCTAAAAGAGCAAGCAGTGCGCAGCGGGCAGGCATCGTTGACAGGATTAACGTCATCATTTCAGTAAAATTGCCAGAGGTACTGTCAAAAACAGAGTTTTCAGAGGATTTCAAAAAATCGTAACTCCTTTGATTTTCGTTGCCGACGAATTTTTTCTTCACTATTGTTTTCTGGAAAAATTGTAGTTTTCAAGAAAAAAAAATGAACATACCTTTCCATGGTCACGTTATTGTAAATTGATACCCTAATTTTTGTTTCATATACCTTGGTATTACTTTAATAAGAAAAAATAATAAACATGTAATATTACATATTTTTGAGAATTTTATACACACGAAAATATTTGAAATTTTCAATAAACTGCATTGCAGGATAATGTACATAGGAATACTATTTGACGGATTACATTACATTTATACAGGTTATTTATAATGAGTAGGCTAAATTGTAACTGAAGTTCCTGTGTAATTAGTATACATAAAATAAATAAGTTCAGTTTAAGATTTTGAAATGTAATAATGTGAAATTCAACACAAACTTATTTATATGATAGCCTACAAGAGAAATGAATCAAATATTGTACTTATAAACCTTATTTATTTAGAATAAATAAACTGGACTTGTATGGTGAAACTGGTATAAAATACAAAACAAATAATTGAAAAAAAATATTACACATAATATACCAAAAATGCGCTCATTCGTCAAAACTTGGATCATCTGGATTAGCTATTATAACAAAAAATTATACTAAATGTTAGTAAAAACAAACTAAAACACTATAAGAATAACAACGGACTGATTCAAAACACTTTGTTTAACAATATAACCAACATACGACCAACACACACGTAGTTAAACAGCTGAATAAAACGAACGCGTCTGTAGGCGTATGCCGCATCACAGGCCATACAAAAAATGGCGGCGATTGCTTTCAACCCGAGTAGATACCGTTACGTCCACCAATGGTGACAGAGCGTTTTGTCTAGTCCCGACAGTCAAAAGGAACATCGATCTGCTCTCTTACAGAAGTTTTAACAACTAATTCTTCGCCATTTCAAAATTAAAGCTTTTGCGTTTGTAGACGTATTCCGCGTTTAAAGCATCGGCAGTACCGCGTCTTTAGGCTTTAGCCGCGTTGGAAGGGTTAATAATATTTGAAGGGTAGGGTACGATAAGCGGACCCGGTTTTTTATATCGAAATTGGCAAACGATATTATGTAATCACAACCATCGATATAATCAATCGATACTGATGAATTATTTTGAACAATTAATTAACTTTAAAAACCTATATCAACAGCTGTAAACACTTTCAAATAATACACGTATGGTAGTATTTCAATTTTACATGCAAGTAACATTTATTATTAAAAATGGCAGTCAATTTTAGAAAACTACACGACATTGCTTTGAAAGACGATATAAGACATGTTTTAGTGGCTTCAACATTTTGGACTCGTACTGAAAAACCCATGTTTATTTGAAATTTGTGGGAAAGAAACAACTGTAACTGTCAGAGAAGCAAATATGGTCGTCTTCAGTTTTCATAATTTTGGTTATAATAATTTGTTTGATCACTGTAAACATTAAATTCATATTTAAATTTAAAAGATATGATTGTTATTGAGGACTATAGATACTTTTATATCGATTGGTAGTCTAGGATTTGAGATGCGAATATTAGGTATCGATGATTTCATTCTTCGATATAAAAAACCGGGTCGTCCGCTTATCGTACTCTACCCTATTTGAATTTAAAAAAACTATTGGTAAATTGTGAACTTAACGGCTGAAGTGACAAAATACTAGTTTCGCATTATTAACCTATTGCTATAGTCCTCCTGAATATACACTTTCAATGGGTGGAAATGACAAAATAGCAAAATTATAGAACATTAAAAGTGGAACTACTTTTGGCTGCAGTATAATAAGAGGCCACCACCACAATAGAATCATAGTATATCCTTGGAAACAGTAAAAAGTAACTAGATGTTAAACTATTTGGGTAGGGTACGATAAGCAGACCCGGTTTTTTATATAGAAGAATGTAATCATCGATACTAATATTCGCATCTGAAATCCTAGACTATCAATCTGTAGTCCTCAGTAACAATCATATGTTTTAAATTAAAATATGGATTTAATATTTACAGTTATGAAACAAATTATTATAAGCAAAATTAGGAAAACTGAAGACGACCATATTTCCTCCCCTCACAGTTACAGTTGTTTCTATCCCACAAATTTCACATAATGGATTTTTCGGTACGAGTTCAACATGTTGAAGCCACGTAAAACATGTCTTATCATCTTTTAAAGCCATGTCGTTTAGTTTTCTAAAATTGACTGCCATTTTTAATAATAAAATGTATTGTATATTTCAATTTTACATGTAGGTAACATTTCGCTTAGGTTAACCAAAACTAATTTCGTACATGGATTTATCACTTATTTGTAATGCAAGCCTAGTTTGTATTCATCAAGTTCCAACTCTTGCAAACTTTTGACAACATTTCTGTACTCAAAGTTCATGAAATAAAGAGTTTTGTCTATTAATTGTCTTGTGTTTTTAGTCCAACATAAGCTTTCCATAGATCAGTAATGATTTTTATTCCATGTTTAGTATGTTTTAAAACTAATGGGATTAGTGATTCGGCATCACGTTATTTTCGGAGTAAATCTCTAAATGGAATCTACCACGTCTTCTCTCCCTCTTATAAATGTCTACGTCAGACAAAATTCTTTATTTGTAATCTTAAAGATCAGAATGGTGTCACATTACATGAAGATTTTCAATTTGTTTCAAAGTTAACAGATACATCTGGTCAATAAATAGTTCTTATATATAAGTTTAAATCTTCTATTTGGTGGGTTTTACAGTCAAGTAATTATAGTAATGTCAATTTTCTTCACTCATCCAGTTTAAGAACTCATCCAGCAAGTAAAATGGTCGTTCTTTAAGCCATCGTGTCAAGGCTAATTTCAGTCCATCATGCCTATTACCCATGTACCTTATAAAAGGTCATGTGGTAGGCAAAATGTCAACAGGCTTATTTGCTCTGAGACAACTGGCAAAGTACTGTAGCTTGGAAACATTAAAAATAATATATTTTTCTTTAGTTCACTCACATCTTGCTTATGGGATAAGCATATATGGAGCAACAAAAAAGGGAAATTTAGATAGTATTTTAATACAACAAAAGAAATCATTAAGAATTATGTGCAAATTAAAAAGAGAAGACTCAGTCAAACATCTTTTTGCTAATCTAAAAATATTAACTGTATATGGGCTCTATATTTGAGAAACTATGACTTACGTGAAACAGATCTTTGACCCGATTTTATATGTAAATAATCATATTCACAACACTCGATTAAATAGACAGAACACATCACACATCAATTAAACACATCATTTAGATTTTTTTAAGAAAAAACTAAATATATAGGAACAAAGTTTTTGTATATGCTACCAAGGCATATATTTTACTGGAAAATAATTTATGTAAATTCAAATCTAAAGCGAAAGGTTATTTAATAAATTTATCTCTTTATTCGCTAGATGAATATTTTCTCAGCTAGAAGTAAGCAATTCTGACCTAACTGTTATAAGGAATCTAGGAGGGGCCATTCTATGTTTGGTATATAACATAATATATTTTAATATAAATAAAATCTATATTAAAGTCCTATCTAGTACTAAGTCTTGACCTTTTGTAATTTGACGCTATTTATTGTACCTTTGTACATAATATGAATAAAGAATTCTTGAATCTTGAAAGTCTTCCACGATTTTCTTTTTCCAATCCTTGCTTCGTCGATTTCAACTACCACTCCTTCGCTACACAATAGTTCTTCTTTTTCAGATTTGTATCCAACCAAACAAAACAACTGAAATCATATTTTAAAAACGTTTCATTTCATTTCTGCATGTACTTATACCGTTTAAAACTACTCATTTACCAAAGTGTCTTAAGTAGTTCGTTTCCAACTAAAATAGTACATGATTTTTTATTATGCTAATTATATCAAACTTTAAATGTTTAAAAATTTTTCTCCATTGCGTTTTTAGACACATTGTGTTTGTTCTGACATTTCTTGCAGCGAAACAAATCCGTCTGATTCTCACCTTTAATCCTGGTATTCATCTCCTCATTATAAACTCGACACCTCGGATTTAAAGGAACTAGCTCCTTTTCTTGAAACCATTGTTCAGTATTAATGAAAACTTTATGATGGCTAATACTTGCACATTCATACCCATCTTGTCGTCACTAGCCTTCTTCAACATAAACGAAATAACAACTGCTGGTAATGATGTCACTAGCATCAGCTGATAATGGTGTCACTAGTAACAGGTGATAATGATGTCACTAGTAACAGCTGGTAATGACTTCACCAGTCTAAATAAAGCTGGGAATAATAATTATAAATATCTGTAGGTCAAATGTCGTACTCGATAGTATCGATATTTAAAATTGATAATCATCATCTGATTGCATTGGTGGCCGCTAATTGTACTGTAGCCATAACACATGAATACACAACGAACTTATATTCCCACTTTGAAAAAACAATGACCAATTAAATAAGAGTAAATTAGTTTTTTTAATATTTTAACTGCTTACATAATCCACAATCAAATACGTAAATATCTTTCAAAACTAATCAACTGTATTAGAGTTAACGCTTTGTGATTGAGTAATGGAAGCCATTGTTATAAAAAGGCAATGAAGGGTACTGCAGGAGATAGCTGATTGTGCTTAACTAAAATGTTTTGACCACTGAACACTTTGATAAGCTATCAAGACACTGATATGTTATCTGATAACACTGAAAGTTGTAGATAACAAGAAGCACAGTACACAAATTTACATTTCCATTTCAATTAGGCTATTAAAAATCCAGGTTATTTGTGATTTCCACCCCCCTAAAACCACATATATTTTGTTCAAGAGGATGAGCAGAATACGTTAATAATGTTGACATTTTTATTGGCTACTCTGGCTGTTAACCTCACTGATACCAATCTATTAAAATTTCGTAGATAGTAAAATATTTAATTTTGAAAATACAAAACTTGTATGTAATTTTATGATTTTAACCCTTTGAGTGCCAAGAGCCAATTGGATCATCTTTACCATTATATGCAAGAAGTGCCAAGAACAATGTCATCTACCGTATTAATCAATTATTAGCTATCGTAGATTTTTTATGGTATGAAATTAAAAGTAAAGAACTGATTTTTTTACTTTGATTCCATCAAATACTACTATAAATATATAGAACGTGTTAACCTACCGTCCCTTGAATCAAGAAGCTTCACTCATGACATTCTGTTTATGCACAAGCTTGTAAACGAAATCCTTGATTGCTCACCTTTTTAGAATCAGAATCATTTTATTGTCGTCCAACAATTACAAAATTGTATTGACAAAGTCAAATATGATATTAAAAATATCACTAAGTAGGCCTACAGAGCCTAAAATAAATACAATCTATATCTATGTTAAAAGTTTAAAATTGTAAGTCACTAAAATTAGCATTAAAAATCTCATCTACAGAATAAAACGTTTTTCTCTTGAGCCCCTCTGCAACAACATTCTTAAACCTACCAACAGAAATTGATCTAGCACTTAATGGTAACTTATTGAATAGCCTAGCTCCGGTTATTGCATAGTTCTGTTGAGTTTTACTTAACCTAGCATATTGTACATCAATTGTATTTTTAATTCTAGTGTTGTATTCATGGTTAAAGCTTGTAAGATTGAAAGAGTCAAGATTTTCCTTAACAAAAACTAAACTGTGTAATATATATATATATATACATGGAAGCGTAAGTATACCCAGTTCTTCAAAAAATGGCCTACAGGACTCATTGTCGCTAATTCCTGCTATGCAGCGTATGGCTTTCTTTTGCCACTTAAACACAGTCTTGGCTCCACTAGAGTTGCCCCACAGTAAAACCGCATACAGAAGGTGTACATTAAAAAAGCGTAATATGCACTAATGACTAGATTAAGACTTGTATGCAATTTTAGTTTTTTTAGTAGAAATATCACTCTTGCTAATCTAATACATAAATGGTTTGTATGGATTCCCCAGCTAAGCTTTGAGTCTAAATTGATACCAAGTAGTTTTACAGACTTATTTTCAGAATTACGTAAACTAAAGACAATTTCCTCGGTCTTGTTATTATTAACAGTTAATTTATTAGCAGAGAACCAGAGATAGGACCTTTCCCTCATATAGCCCATAATGACATAATTTAATTTTGAGTCTCTGTCTGATGATAACAGAGTAGTATCATCAGCATACAAAACAACCTTACCAGGGACAAATTTAGGGAGATCATTAATGAAGACAGTAAACAAGAAGGGGCCCAAGACTGAGCCCTGGGGAACCCCGCTCGCTACCCTCTTAAGTCCTGATCTCTGGTCACCTACTTTGACAAGCTGAAGTCTATTGCTCAAATAAGACATAATCAAAGACAAAGCATTGTTCTCCAGACCATAATATTTCAATTTTTTAATAATTCAATAGACATGCACAATAAAGTTGTCTCCTATATATAGAGACTCAGAAGAGTCAACAGTTACAGTTTTTTTTATGGTTCTTTGAACTTGCAATTTGAAATGATGTGCAATATTTCTCTTTATAGGTAAAGACATGATTGAACTAGTGTTTCAAACACAAACAAACCACGCTTATAAAACTGCAGAAGCAGTTAACTAAATACGTTCTAGCTAATAGTTAAGTCAGCCTATTTTGCACGGATTTCTGACTAATAGTAGACTACTAAAATTTTTCATCGCTTCGCTATTGATAAAAATTAATTTTTGTACAAATCAACCCTAAAAATTAAAAATTGGTTTTAACAGTTTTGACATTTTTATGATGGTTTTGATTATACACATTTTTTACAGGCCAAAACAAAAATATAAATATTGGCCAATACATAACAAAGTTATGTTGTTTTAAATCAGCGTACGAGAATAATTGTTTGGATTGGCATACTATTATTACTAATGTTTTAAAAGTAATCTAGACTTTTTTTTACTAGAATCCAAACAAAAATTACTGGCACTGGAAGGGTTCATGAATGTTATTGTATGCTAGTTGAAATTATTTGTTTAAAGTGTAGGAAGTTGTAATTAAGTTTATTTGCATTGTTTCCAAGTTAGTCTATAGTTCCTTTTATCCACGTGGGTAGGACTTTATGTTGCAAGGTTAGTGGGAAGTATAGTTAGCTTAAGTGAGGATAATTCTCGTATTAAATAATTGCAATCAATTAAGCTATGTCAGTGTTTTGTAACCAGTAACTACAATAGGTTCTTATTGAAACTGTGGGCATTTATATTTGTAGAATACAGTACCAGCTTTCTAACTCACTATTACAAGGCTCTGAAAACGGTTTTGATTGTTCCAGGCAATAACCAAGGTTTACAAGATGCCAGATCTGGAGTCAAAAATGGGTGATATATCATTAGGTAAGCGAGTATAGGCTACATTAAGTTGATTAATATTAAGCGACTTGATTAGAAGTGTAGATTCAAATAATTTAGGCTATCTTGAATTTTAATTAAGTGTTCAGTAAACATACTCTGGTTATATATCTTCTATATAAAATCACTTGTAAGTAGATCTAGATTGTAGATCGTGTTTTTACGTGTTTTTAATTTTTCCCATACACTCCCACATTATATGTACAATACAACCGTTAAACTAGTAATTTTGACCCAATATGAATTATTTTTCCTCGCAGAATCCCTTAATATAATTGTTCAAAACTAAATCTTTACTTTTGTTTTTAATCAAAATACTCATCTAAGAGTATATATAAAATTGGATTTTTCTATATGATCAAGCCATTCTAATATTTATGTCTTATCAAAACACTGTCAGTAGTTAATTCGCCTTGGTTTCAGGTGAAATATATACGTCCGAGAAGACTGGCTGCGATGACACTGGAGATGGAACGGAAAATAAGCCTTTCAAGACCGTTTTGCAGGCAATGAGGCATGCTGGGAAGGAGCCACTCCCAACTATATATGTAGACGCAAAGGAGGAGGGAAAGGTGTGTACATTTTGCTTACTCTATTAGTTTCTTATTTTAGGCATCTTGATTGAGATTATTTTGATGTAAAAGATTTTTACTCATTAGACGTATCTACTATTATTTAATTACAATTTGTCATGCTAATGGGGGGAGGGGGTAATGGCCAAGTACTGCTAGTAAGAGTGGGTGATAGATGTAATCTTCTCAGATGTAGTCTGTGTTAAAGGATATCCTTATCCTTTGAAATATCGGTACTTTGAGATTATACCGACCACACCAGTATGAAGAACACAAAAATATAAATTTATAGAAACAAACATGATAGAACGAAAAAAACAACTCTGTAATTACAAACTTACAAGCATTTCCAGGTATCGTGATCGGTATTGTTGTCGCTGTTATCTTATCTTTTTCTCGAGAATCCCGATTACGGCAGGCCGCGCGGCATCACATGATTTGCAAGGTACATAATTGCCTTTCCATTAAAATTCAATTTATATTTCTGATCAGTTCCTCTAGAATTTGATATTTTACTGATAGGTACTATCTCGAGGGATGTTTTTCTTTCGTTGACATCAGCGCGGGTGCTGCCGAAGCCCGCGCTGATGGCCGGAGGCACTCGCATTTTGGGTGGCGGAATGTGATCAAGAATAAAAACAAGTTTTGAGTGTTTTTTCAATAAAGAGTTTAGTTTTAGTTTGGTAATGTTTGTTTTTGTTGAATTTTTGTGTTTGCAGAAATGTAGAGGTAAAAACACGGAAGTACAAGAAAGCGACGCGACTCAGCAATCACGTTACCTACTAGACCGCTCGACTTTGACCTCTGTCTGAGGATGGGGAGGGATTTGCGATAAGACAATTCCTGTTTTATATGGACGAAATATTGTTTTATGCTAATCTAGTAATCAGTAGAAGCGAAATGTTAAATAACGATTCATGTCTGGGTGTGGTCGGTATAATCCCAAAGTACCGAAATATCTAACAGAATGATCCTTCTGACGTAAAAGCATTTAATACCTTTCAGCCTAAATGTGCTTCAAATTATTCCAGAAATTCGAAGTGGTGGCAAAATCTCAGCTCAAGAAGGTCCAGAAGATATGGGTACGAGAGAGTTACAAGTCCGCAGACAAGGCCAAGAAAGAAGAAACAGATGCGGATAACAGGTTGAAGAATCTTGAAGAAGCAAAGAAGATCAAAATAGAAGAGGACAAATCTTTACCAAAAGCGAAACTTATAAAAATCTTCAATGGTAAAGAACATAGAGGTAGCCGTGTGAAAATATATGGCTGGGTTCATCGGTTGAGAAAACAAGGTATGTCATAATTGTTTGGGGTTTCATATGAAAACCGAACAATTTTTCATAATTCTATGGGATTCTTTGTATAGAAACAAAACCATTTCAATATTATCACCGATATTACTTGTACAATCTGCATAATCATTTAGAAGAATTTTAGTTTACAGTAAAATTTGATGGTAATATAAATATGTAATTTATCAAATTTATACCGTCAGGTTGGTAATATACAAGTGTCTCAACATGAATGCTCATGCCACGTTAAGCGGCTTCTGCCAACAAAAGTCAGCTTAAGACGTACTAAACTACATTGACATGAAATATCAATGTTTAGCCATAGTAGATTGTATATACTTATTTATCAGATATGATCATATAAAGACCAATTCAAATATATCAATATTTATGTTGAATATTGGTGTCAGAATCAAGAAGGAACACTAGTAGCTTCTGGCTGCACATCTGTGGTTCCAATTTTAACATTTAAAGTGTAAAACAGCGTTATATATAAGAATTCATCTCAAATCCATACATTTTTCACTTCAGAAACTTAGATTTTTGTGCTTCAATGCCAATGAGTTCTTAAAAATACGATCATCTATAAAGTGTAATTCTTTAATTTTTATTCAGTATAGATTTTTGCATAAGACTTAGAGCCAAGATGAAGATTGATTCCAAGGCAGACGAGTACAAAATAAGAATTTACTATATATATTTATTTATTGATTTCATACAGGCCTACAGTAAATGAATATATACATTAATAGAGGTTTTCAAGTCATATGTGCAGACTGATAATAAAGGACTGATTCCACTTTTTATGTCAGATCCCTTGATTTTGGTTCTCAGTTATCGTTCCGTCAACTTGATCATTTTTTAGGCACAGTCTTTTAAAAAATATGATCATACCTAATATCTTGTGACTCAGCATTAAAAATAAAAACTGCTATAGTAAAGTGTCATCATTGAATACAATGTAATAGAGGGCAACAGTGCTCATAATGTGGATTCCTTAATACACACATGATCACAACTACTTATTAGTTTCACACCGTGCAATCTTGTCTTCAAACAAAAGTATGCTAAATTTGCTATTTGAATTGTCGTTTTCAAAAAATAGTGGCAGCTAAATTTTTTCTGGAAGTTGGAAATGGGAAATAGTTTTGTTGTTGTGCTTTTGACTTCTGTTTTGCAACCGACTTATGTGTATTAAACGGACATCTTCCTGGTCGACTAGCAATCTTTTAATGTAAACAACAACTGTCGTAATACAATTCCATATTTACATGGAGTTGACGTGAATCGAAAGTCCATCGCCATCAGTCACCATTACGGTCCTATATGTTGTATTCCGTTTCAAATTTCAAATGATGAATCCATTAAATTAAATCTAAAAATAGTTTCAGAGATAGTAATATAATTTAATACAATCAGTTTACATTGCAACTTGAAACGTAGTAACACATTTAGTCTAATAAAATGAGCTATACAAATTTTGATTATGATTGAAAGTATTATGTTTATTCTAGAGTTTGTTCACCTTTAGTTAGTTATTTGCATACCATATTTATTTGGCAGGGAAGTCGCTGATGTTCATTACACTACGTGACGGCACGGGTTTCCTGCAGTGTGTGCTCAACGACGTGTTGGTGCAAACATACGAGGCTCTGGTGCTGTCCACAGAGTCTTCGGTGCTGCTGTACGGTGTGCTCAAGGAGGTTCCTGAAGGAAAGAGTGTAAGTGATAGAAGTAATACCATCCAAGTACTTGTTTGGAATACGTTGTGCAAGAGAAGAATGAATAGGCTGTGAAATTATGCATCGGACTGTAAGTCTTTGGACTACGAGAGGGAGAGAATATTTGCAGCTGGTTCTAGCTGCTGACTTGCTGTCTGATGAAGGACTCCATATTGAGCTGTAAATGATTGGACATTCTCAATTGCATCAAGAGAATGAATGGTCATAAACATTCTCAGTGAGATATTAACATAGCTATTGTGTTTTCGTTTGTCGTCAAATGTAACTCATCTTAAAATCGTCATTGTTTACTGAGGTAACAAAAATTTTAGCCCAAACAGAGGCAAAAAATAGCAATGAATCCAACACAAGTTTCAGTTAAAGGTATAAACTGTGTACATAAGAATCTCACATGATTCTTTCTGTGTTCCAGTTTTACAAGCCTCTCACTGTCCTACTTGATTATTTATTTAGTTGAATGTTTGAGTAGTTTTAGTGGGAGCGAGCATGTTGTGACATCTAAAAAATTGTGTTATAATAGGATGTTAATAGCCCTGCAACGTAAAAGTGAATTTTTACATCTGTGATACAATCAAACAACATAACGAGTATTACTGGTTTATTATTTAAATTAAACAGTCTCTTATACAATATTAAAGTTTTTATTTAATTCTCTTACTATCATTCCTACTTTGTAGAATGTAGATTCATCCATAGGACTTCTTTATCTTCCATTCCTAGGTTATCAGTCCTATACAATCATTTCCAAAAATACTGCTAACAAAATTATTACTAACACTCACCAAACATATTTAAACATGACCAATATTTTGTTTAATACTTTTACATCACACATTGTAAAACATATAAATTTCAAATTACTTCTTGTAAGGGACAAATTATCCACCATCGCACCGAGGCTTTCAATTTAAGAAGAAGGGGGCTTGGTTCGCTGGCTACATATATCATTCTTAGATCTCTCCATAAGTCTATTCTATATAAAATTGTGCTGTATAAATTTAACTATATAAGTTTTTGATATTAATTAAATGTCACTGGATGAAGTATAAATAACTGAAGTACAGGGTCATCTTCCCCTCTTTGGTATCCTTCATTTTAGTCATTTTAGTTTCTTGGTCATTTTTCAGCGGATTTGAATGAAAATAGGTATTTGGGAGTTTTTCAGGTGGAGTAGCACGAATTTGACATCCAAATGGCGGGAAATGAGCCACATCCATACTAAAACGTGTTTTTGTAGTTCTTTATGTTAAAACAACTATTTCAATACATACTGTAACAAAATACAGTAGGGCGTCAAAAATCTAAACTTATTGGGACTGGGTGGAATTCGTATTTTAGAACATAACCTATAAATTCATAAGTTACACTAAAAATGGTACTAACTTTTCGTTAAAGTAAAGAGCCTTTTCACAGATCAAAGGTTCCTCTAAACTTCGCCTCTGAGATAAACTTATTTATCATCTTTCATGGTTCTTCTTATTTTTCTGACTTTAGACCCATCGTCTGGTTCAGAATGCTGCATTTTTCCTTTTTAAACGTCCAAGATGGTAGCTTTACCCCCTTCATATGTTTTGGCAAAGACAAGCCACTTTCACCTCTTTCAACTCTGTTTAATATATCGAGTTTGGTTTCTATAGTTAGAAATTTATGTTTCCTCATCAGCATCCCACATGACGCCATGATACAACACTGGTTCATAATTAAAATACAAATTATGTACGCACTACGAACCGCAACATGCAACTATGACTACACTACTGAACAAGTGAAACAACTGGATTGGTGACAGTGACATTACGATGCCGATGCAGACAGGGTTAAAAATAGACTCACCCACTGAGGAAAGGGTGAGTGGATGGTTAAAAAAAATAAACACTCGCAAGGTCATTGTCCTCTCAAAAAAAATGCCATGCTAAATACAATTCACATGTTTAATGCGGGCATTTGGATTTTTATGTTTTGATTATTGATGCTGTACTGTTATGTAATTTTTAAAATAATATTTTACTTGAAGTTCAAATTTTCTATGTTTATTTTTGTCAATATCGGCATGTCTGCTGGTTTTATGCGTGGACGTCAGCTATTCAACAATACACATACAGATGCTTGATTTTTCAAATTTTGGTATAGTAATTAATACAAATATATAAAAATACATTTTTACGTAAATGGAATTCATTCTAGAAGTTCATTTTATAGTCTACCATTTCTATCATTTAAAAGTGGTAATGGAATATGACTTTTTTTATGTATCCGTTTCCCAGAACCTATGTAAATGTCTTTGCAATAGCATGGTATTTTTAGGCTTGTTTTTCCCCAAAAGGATTAACAAAGTTAAAAGTAGATTTCAAATATAAGTTTCTTTGGTTTATTTTTTGGTTGTACCAAACCAACTGTGTACTGGCAAAATTGTGGTCTCATATCAAACGTTATGCACCACAGACCTCTGAACCTCATTGTGAGACTGCATTTCCAAATATAATGTAATTTCCAAACGTTATAGAATGTAAAATTATTATGTATACACAATGTTATGTTGACACATTAAGACACATTAAGACACATTGACAGAAACAAAGGAGCTGAAAAAAGTTGGGAGCAATGAATCAATACCGAATTTCTCACATATACCGCTAGTGATGAAATTTGCTAGGCTACTAGTGCTTAGTGGCATTTCCTGCAAATACTGTTGGTGCCAAAAAAAAAACCATCACAACTGCACTTGACATAAGGGTTAAATACAGCTGGTCATATTTAGTGTAAAAAAATAGTTGATCGTATTTAGTGTGAAAATGTACTAGAGAACATTTTTGACCGGGAATTTGGAAAAAAGGTTTTAAATGGCTATCCTGTATATAAGATTTTAATATTTGGGTAGTTAAATTTTAAAAATTTAATTGGCTTCCTGGATAAACATTAGTTACAAATCAGATGTAGATATTTTGAAAAATAACAACAAAAATAATGGAGTTAAATTATAAAAGGCAGCATGATCTCTCGGAAAAAATCAAGATGGTTGCTAAGTCAGATGTCTCAATTCTGCAGTATTGTCTTATAAATCATGAGTCAAACTTCTATTAAATGGTTTGTGATGGTTGGAGGTAATGTGACACTAATTGTTCAGGCGCCAGGTGGCCACGAGCTGCAGGTGGACTACTGGGAGCTGGTAGGACTGGCGCCTGCTGGAGGTGCGGACAGCATACTCAATGAGGACGCTCACCCTGATGTTCAGCTTGACAATAGGCACATCATGATCCGTGGCGAGAATGTGAGTTTGATTTACTACTCTCTTGTGAACAAAGTACAAAAAGAATTAGTGATTCATATCGTGTCCGAAGTCATACTACAAATTCTTGACCACATCTTCTGCCCATGAAGTCACAGCTGTTTTGTGTTTCAGACGTCCAAAATACTGAAGATGAGATCAGTGATAATGCAAGCATTTAGAGATCACTACTTTAGCCGAGGCTATTGCGAGGTCACCCCTCCTACTCTGGTGCAAACGCAGGTGGAGGGTGGCTCGACACTCTTCAAGCTTGACTATTTCGGGTACGTACTAGAGCACCCTTCTCCTCAAGATTCAAGATATTTTATTGTCATTAAGCACAATACATATTATGCAATAGACAAAGTCAACATATTATATAGCCTACTTTAATCTAATCTTTAGTCTAGGCACAGTTATAGGACAAAATACAGTATTGCCAGCTAGAACTAAATAACAATAATATAAATGTGAATAAAAACAATAAAATTACAATTAAATAATTTAAAAATCTATACAATATGTGCTAACAATCCTAATCTTAAATTAACAATGGATTAAAAACTTAATGAGCTAATATCACAGGCTAGGTAATCTTCAACAGTGTAAAAAGCTTTATTTTTCAGCCACTTTGCAATGGTAACTTTAAAATTATTAAGTGTAACATTCCATGCTTTCTCTGGTAATTTATTAAATAATTTTATACTGAAAAATATCTGGCTGTTTTTGGTCTTTTCGAGTCTGACTGGGGGTAGATCGAGTAAATACTTTTTTCTTGTGCAGTGTGTATGAACATCTTGTCTATTTATGAAACTATTCAAATTTTTCTTTTACATCAAGTAATGAGCAGTAGATGTATAAACTTGGCAAGGTCATAATTTGAAGTTCTTTGAAAAAAGGTGAACAAGATTCTTGTTTAGAAACATTTTTTTTAAATCCTAATAGCTTTTTTTGCCATAAAAATATTTTTTGGGCACTGGAACTGTTTCCCCAAAGAGTCACACCATACCTCAAGAGTGAGTGGAAAAATGCATAATAAGCAGTTATCAACATCTCCTGAGTAACAGTATTCCTTAGTTTACATAATAGGTATATAACTCTAGATAGTTTAGTACATAAATAATTAACATGATGTTGCCAGCTTAATTTACTATCTAGGATAACACCCAATAACTTAACAGAATCGTTACTGTATTACCTCATTACTACATGTGTACAAGTTTGTTATAAATATATTTTAACTCCAGCTCAGGCTAGTTGTAAATCAAAACCACCACGCTCAAGATGAGTATTGTGCAACACTTGACTTGTTAACAACCGCCACACGCGAGGTATCTCGTTTTCAAGTTATCATCTGTTTTGCTTTTGTGATACAAAGTAGAAGATTATGTCAGGTTGGTGCTGCAATCTTGTGAATATTTATCCAACTACTTGGATGTGACATCCATCATGTTGCATTTTAGGTGGGGAGAATTAATATTTCTGCTGTTGTTTTGTGTTTATTCTATGATAATTAGTTGAGTAAACAAGGGAATTATTGAATTATACACATTTATATTTGCAACCTCTTATTGGCATTGAAAATATTAATAAATCTTGTGAATAATTACAGCTTGTTCTAAAAAAAAAAATAAAATTTAAATTTGTTAACATGTATATTATTATTTTAATTGACACAATATTACTGCACTTAATTAATGAAAAGTCCACATATAGTTCACTTAGTTTACATATATAAAATCCTTCATGTAATAAAGAATTTGACTATCGGTGACAGTTCAGGAGTGGGTAGGGTATGTAGTGAGAGAGGATGGAGTTCATCGTCAGAAGTCAGTCGCATTAAAAATATAAGTGTTAGTTGTCTTTCATCAGAGATCTATTGTTTTTACTAATAAATGACAAACTTTATGTTTGATAACATACAATACGTAAACGTTAAGATTGGCAATACATTTTAGGTTCATATCTTTCTGAAAAATTAATAATTTCTTATATTTATTCTTAAGTGACGAACAAACTGTAGTAATCCATTTACTATACCCAAAAGATTAATACAAATGTTGGTGGTAATATTTAAATTAATAAAATTCGATGAGATATTTTTTACATCTCAAATTATGAATTATTTTGTAGTACAAAAATTGTCTGCTAATTTCATGCGCATATTTTGACACTTTCTATGTAGTTGTACTAATAATAAAGGCATAATATCTTTTCAGTTATTGTTTTTGGAAAGTAATAACACTTTAAAGGTTTTTGAATAATTACAAATGAAACAAACCTTTTTATGAACTTAAATTGCATCCACACTGGACGAATATTTTGTGGTTTGTGTGTGGACGCCTTGACAAACATTTTTAGAGTGAATGATATCACGCCACCATTTTTGTTCGGCCAAATTGTTTTTGGTATTAGTGAACTTTTGTTGAGTGCGATGAAGGAGCCCTTTGTACCACAACCATTGCATTTAGTTTATTGTCCAGATTCATAGTTTTTTGTGAAATTTCGTGTTATATACACAGTGTAATGCAGTAGTAACCATGAGTTTCAAAAAATGCTTACTCGATGAATATTTATAGTAATTTCAGATGTGTGATATGATGTTTCAGAGAGGAGGCGTTCTTGACCCAGAGCTCCCAGTTGTACTTGGAGACCTGTATCCCGGCTATGGGAGATGTGTTCTGTATCGCACAGAGTTACCGGGCCGAGCAGAGTCGTACTAGACGTCACCTGGCAGAGTAAGTACGCCTCACCATACTCTTTCACTATCTTCTACAAAAACAGAACCTGTATACTCATGTATAGATGAGCCGCTTTGAAAGCGACCTGCGCAGAAATTTCTTGCGCATAGGGAGTGTGAGGAGCAGAAGCTCGACCACACTTACTGCTACCCCTCTTTCACTGCTTGATCTATTTCCATTACGAGACACAAGTGGGAACCAAGTACTTTGCTTCCCTGCGTTTGTGTTTTGGAACATTACGCTATGTTGTGTTATTTCCGTTGTTATGTAACAACAAATATTATTATTTATGTTAAGAATAGTCCATTGCATCTATTTAATGTATTAGTATAATTAAGAAGTATTTTAAACAAAATGTTTATTGTTAACAGCTGTTGTTATTATTATTGTGTTTATAAAACAGCTGTTATGTAACACATACCCTACGAGTGGTAAAGTGGCGACTAAGGAGTGGTTGGTAAGGAATGTTGAGGGGGATGTGAGTCCGCGCTTCTTCTTCCTTTCCACATTTTTCTCTCTCACTCCCCCCTCCCTCCCCTCGCACTGTTCACTTAACAGGTCACTTTCAAAGCGGCTCAACTATAGTATCTACTGTCTATCTATAGCATTCTTACTGCTTGTTTTTTTACACTTCTAAAATTCAAGCTCTCTTTCCATTCTCCTGCGGAATGACGTCAATTGACAATAAGCAATTAATGCTGATTCAGCAGCAATCATACTAACGAAGCGGTTTACTATCGATGCATCAGGAATTCGACATTTATTATAAACAGCCAGCTAACAGCTGTGTTCACACTTGATGCATTGTACTCGGCACTTGATGAATTGTCTGTTCGTCTGTTATTTCAGCAATCAAGTATTGTTGAATAATTGCAACAAAATAGAACTCCTCAAACTCCTCAATAGCTCTTCTGTAAATGAGCAATTTTTTGCATAGTGCAATACTTTACAGCAGTGGTTCATAAACGTTTTTGGTGCTGTACCACCTAATATATTTCAAAACCTTTGTATAACACTGATTTATATGCAATAGTAAACCATGTATCTGTAAAAAATGCTATTTTGACATTACTAATATTTAATACTATTCTTAGGTAAAGAGTTGCTGTTTTACCTTTACAATAAATAAAAACAAAAATTTATTTTAAAGGTTACTTTGAAAACTTTTGTGTAGATTTCTACGTTTAATATAATAAGTGAAATTTGTAATAAAATATTACTAATGTACAAATTTAAAAACTAAATGTGTTGTTGACTAGCAACAGAAACAAATTCAGGATTATTTGGAAAATATTAACAAAAATAAATAACCTTTACCAGGATAATTTTATATTTTTCAAATGTAATTACAGTAATGCGAATACAAAACAATTTTATTTAACCCTAGAACTGGCAATCACCACATATGCGGTTCATTTGGTCTTCCAAAATTGGCATCGTCGCATATGCGGTCCATTTGCACTGTTTTGTTTTCACAACTCGTGAAAGTGTTTAATTATCAACCAATCACGTTTTATCTCATACCAATGTAAGGAAGAAGAATCAATCTACATATCGATACCGGTTTTGTTGGTCTTTGCTTTTATGTTACACTTGGCGGGACATACGATCGACATTTTTCGCAAGAGGTGGTACTGCGTCAAGAGTTTTCAACACAATAACCTCGAATTGGTCTCGTTTTAAAGGGGAGGAGTCAAGCTACGCGGCAATGTTGCAAACATGTCGAAAAAGTATTCCCTACAGCTGTGAGAGTACCAGGACACTTACTTTCTGGACGTGCCTCGTAGAATAAAATACGGGTACGGATTTTTATATAAACTATTATAAGTATAATTTTATGCATTTATAGTGCAACAAACTATATATTGCCGAAATCAGCATAAAGTTTGGAAGAAAATGTATATCTCAGATTCTTTCTTGATACACAGGAACTTTGCTAGGCAACGGAATATTTTGGTAAAAAATTCAAAAAAAATTGTTGATAGTAAAACAAAATTTGGTGTGGTTTTTTTTATAATTTATTTAATTTCTTTAGGCATATTTAGATTCTGTAAATCTTTTCTGAAAATAATCATGTATAATATGTTACATTTGGAGTAAGTTAATTGGTATAAATACTTGTATAAAAACCCATTACATATCAATCTAAAATTCTGTGGCATTTCAGGAACAACCATTGCCAGTTCTAGGGTTAACAAATGAATGAGATACATGGGCTTGGATGTATCAACTCAAAATTGTAATGTCTGGTGAAATGGCAAGTCATTCTCAAAAGAGGCCAGTCTATTACTGTAATTGTTATTTAGATATATTAAGGATGAGAATCCAGCTTCACACAAGTACAAAGTTGTGAATGGTAGAAAAATTTCACTGCTCTCTCTGCGATCTCACAGTACTCTTGGCGTCTTTGGATCCAAAAATTGATAAGAGTAGTTTGGTTAAAAACTTCTTTCAGATTTGAATCACAGTTTAATTCAAACAATTGCTCTTTTTAAGTTGTTTAAAAAATTCAGTTATTACTATTTTCGCGATAACAAAATGAATTTTTGACCCACATATCAACATCAAAGTTTTCTGGAAATAATTTATACAAATTTTCCTTTAACTCTTTGTAAAACATTGTAACGTTTACTGATATCACGTAATAGTGTGTTACTAAGTGAAAGCTTATTTTTGTATACAAAGGTTCAAAAGTGAAGGGAACAGTGGAACCTTCCCTTTCTTAGCTTCACCATCTGCAAAACCTGAATCTTCTCACATACTTGAAATGGAGTATTGTATGTTCCTTGAAGGCTCCTGTTAACATCATTGAGCTTAGGGAAAATATCTGCCAAGTAAGCCATCCTACAAAGCCATAATTCATCAGTGAATCAATATCCCATGCCCTAATTCGATAACAGGAGTAAAAAATGTCCCTCAAAATGTTAAGAAATGGCCCAAATTGAGGTTCTCAGTGATAGCCAAGAATACAAACACAGAATAAATGGCAGCTCTCAATATGGGCCATGTCTTGTCACAGTAAATCTATTCTAAATCAGATATTTATTATTCAATATAAATAATGTTGGTGTCATTAGATCTGTGATAAAATCCTCTAAATAATTCTTGAGAAAAATTGCAGGTTCTTAAGATATTCAAAGTTTTAATGGCCGCCATTTTGAAAATACTAAAGATAATTTCATTATACATTTTTCAGTAACTGGCCTTGTTATCATATATATTTTATAGGTTTATTATTGTTTGTTTATTAGTGTAGCAGAGGTTTGTATAACATGTTTACACTTGTTAGTTTTCAAAGTGGTAATGTGTGGTGTAGTGTTTTAAAATGTTTATATTGAATATTGGGAAATTGTTAGACTCATACATTCTCAAATAAGGAAATACGCAAACAAGAAAATAATAAATATGATTTTTTAGCATAGGTTATATATAAATGAAAAGAGAAGACAAATTTTTATTGTATAAAACTATCTGTCCAGATACTCTCATGTTGAGGCAGAGTGTCCGTTTATCTCATTTGATGATCTGCTGGACCGGCTGGAAGACTTGGTCTGCGATGTAGTTCAGCGAGTTCTCGACTCCCCATATGGTGAGATTGTCTACGAGCTCAACCCTGTAAGTACTTCACCATGATAAATATTCACAATGAAGAAGATTTTTCTCATGTATTGTTGCATTTCTATTTTATTTTGTTGTTTTTTAGACATTTTATCTTATATTACCTTTAAATTCTAATTGCTTTCATATCTTGGCCATTATAAAGATCAATAATTGATACCTTGTTATTATCCGGAGGCCACTATTTTTCAAAGAGTTTTTCTTACCAAGGACCTAAAAAGATTACATTATTTTAGAGAAGCGACTTTATTTGAATTACTGTCTAAATCGCATGTCATTATGACGATCAGTTCTTGTTTTTCTACCTTCCAAAAGGAAACAATGTTGGCGAGAGGGAGGCCACTCTGTCCCTATCCTTTTATTTGTTACTAGGCTATATAAGTAGGATATGTACGTACATACATACATATTATAAATATAAAAATGTAATGACCGTTCACATGATCAGAGCTTGAATACAGAAATTTTTCTTTCATTGCTGAAGCGCACTGATGGCCACATGGGCATTTCCGATCGGTACGTTCCCAACCACGGGTCATGTGCCAAATCGGTCAACGTGATCTAACATGAGAAAAGTCGGACAATCTGGGGCGTGATCTAAGGTCGGGAAAATAGCGATAAGAAACGCCCTGGCCACCACTCCACACTACTGACAAAAATAGAAAAACGAGATAGTACCCAAATTCAAGCTCAGATCACGTGAACACTCGTAAAAGTTATCTTTAACTTTGGTACTACTAACAACATACTTATGATAACCTAATTTAAAGCTACTTATATCAGGGTGGCCACCCGACCGCGAAAACTGGGAATCTTTCTGTAGAACTAAGAAAATCTCATAAAACATTTCTCCATCTTTAAGAACTTATGAAATCAAGATATAATTTCATTCTTCCTTGAATCAGGACCTGATTAATCTCATCTTATTTTTATGTGACATTGTTCATAAAACTGCGAATAAAGATTGACATATATTCACAAGCCTCATCTGACACCTGTTGCATTCACTAGTGTAGTAAAGCTTATCTCCGTTGGTTCTACCCGTGTCACAGCAAGTAGGATAACAGTGAAACACGTAACAATCATTTGATCAATTAAAGTCGGCCCACCGATCGTCTCGGGCCTAAGCCACTATACGAGTGGTAGCTGTAAGCAGCAAAGCGATGGTGGCCAAGATACAAACAGTGTTTTTTTGTTTGAGTTTTATTCAGTCACCGAAATGATTCTCTGAACAAAGTTGTACAACTCCTATTCTTGAATAAGACCAGCGTTTTGAAAAGATGTTTGTTGATTGTGCAGGCCTAAAATGTACAGTGTTCGCCCTATAAATTGGCTTAGAGTTCGATTCTGTGAGTATTATTATCTTTTTGACAGTCTGATAAGAGATGCAACCTGGTTTTTTGAGTACACCAGAACATCAGTTGGATTTTTACCGGACCTGATAAGATACCTTTTTCGAGAAGAGAATGGTTTGTGACACTAAGTAAAGCTAAGAAGGAGGCGGTTGGGCCCAACACGATGCGCAGCAATGACAGAATGATCTGAGTTCTAAGCAGCAGGGAAAAAGGTGATGTCCGGAATTTGCAACAGATCAGCGGCATCATGTGGGTATTACTATTCTGCTCACACATGTTGTGGCCAGAGTCAAGCGTTCTCCGAATATGTAATCTTTAGGTCGCCACTCTAACGCTTACCGCCCACCACTTCCCACCTGTACCGTGGCCGAGGTCTTGGTTGACCTTTGAATGATTGCTCCTCACACATGTTCTGGTTGGACATCAGATTACATAGGTTAAAACAAAGAAAGTGATGTTGTGTTTTTATATCACGGTCATATCTAAACTTTGATTGAACTAGGTGTGTTTACACTAACAAAATGTTGCGCGAGTTTTGCGTCCGAGAGTAATAAATCGCTAGCCTAAACGGGCCAGTGTCTGATAGTTGTGTGCAAGAACTGAAGAGCAGTGTCGGTCATTAAAATTTAAATCATTGAATTAAAAGACATTTATCTCATTTAATCCTTTAAATCATTTTTAACTTCTTTTTCTTAGTCATAGGCTGATTTTAATTAAATTATCGTATAAAGCGTATAAAAAATATACAGTTAAATTCTAATTACGTATAGCAAAATTATTAATACGTAACTGATTACAGTTTTGTGTATGCATCATGTAGAAATTATTAAGTGAATTTTTCTAATCATACCATAATTTATTAATATGAATTTTTTAATACAGTAGCTGGTTTGCAAATATACCGGTTAGGAATAAATCTATAAAAGTACATATTTCTTCTCTTGACTATGTTTGAGTTCTGGAATTATCTAAGAAGCACAAAAATTGTTCATAAGTCAAAAGTCCATGATTAAAGTTTTTGGTAATTGCAGGTTACGTTCGAAAATCAGGTAAATCTCTATCTTTAAAGATTAAAATTCTCACCTTTCCTTGTGTATATATTTTGGAAAAGTTAAAAGTTTTATAAAAAACCTCAACAATTAGATCCATGTATGTTTAATTATAGGCCTGTAAGAGACTCTTTGGATTTAAATGGGGACTTAAACCCAAAATGATATATTGGATTTATGAAACCATAGTAAAACCAATGGTCACATATGCTGCTCTAGTGTGGTGGCCGAAGGTCGAACAAACAACAGCTGCAAGAAGGCTACAGAGTCTTCAGAGGTTAGCTTGCTTAAGCATCACGGGAGCAATGAGCTCCTGCCCAACACTAGCAATAGAAGCGGTTCTGGGTTTATACTCCTCTTGATACAGATACAGATACAGATAACTTTATTCATGAGCTTCAAGCACAGAATGGTGTCAAAATTTTTATAATTATAATTTATTTATTTATTTTTTGTAGTGTAGTGTCAAGTAGCACTGCTGACGTCAGGTCTTACGCGAGCGATGAACTCCTCCATGCTGTATAGTGGGATGTCTGCAAGCCATTGCCGGAGCCTCTTCTTCAACGTGGAGGATGTGCCTTCTTTTATTGACTGTGGAAGCATATTGTACAGTTTTGCTCCAGCGTATGAGGGTTTCTTTGAGAAAATAGAAGTTCTGTGGATGGGAAGATTAAAGTTGCTATTGTGCCTTGTGTTGTAGTTGTGAAAATTTCTGTTTCTTGGAAGAGGTGATTTTAGAGCGAAATCAACTGTCTCTAGGATGTATAATGAGACTGCAGTTAAAATTCCAAGGCTTTGAAAGGAGTTCCTGCAGCTTTATCTTGGCTGAAGACCTGCCATGGATCGAAGAGCTCGTTTCTGGAGCACCAGCACTCGTTTCAAGTTTTCTTGCTTTGCCCCACCCCAGAATATTATACCATATCTGAGGTGAGACTCGAAGAGGGCATGATAGCATGTTCTTGTTGCTTCAGCCGTGCTGATGGCTCGAATACGCTTCAAGGCGAAAATTGAAGAGCTCAGCTTCATGCAAAGAGAGTCAACATGGTAGTTCCAAGACAGCTCATCATCAAGAACTATATCTAAGTGTTTTGTTGAAGTTAGGGTTTGAATGTTAGGAGGACCAGTGACCTTATTTTTGAGCTTTCCCATAATCAACTGTGTAGTTTTTTCTTCATTGAAGACCAGATCGTTGTTGATGCAGTAGTCTTGTGCTGAGCTCACAGCAATGAAGTTGTTCACTTCCAGTGCTTCTGCCGCCTTGTCGCTAGTCAGGAGCATGGTGTCATCGGCAAACATGATGGCCTTGCTATACCGGCTGACATGGTTTGGAAGATCGGCTGTGAACAAGGCAAACAGCACTGGACCCAAGACCGAGCCCTGGGGGACTCCTCTCTTAACATTCAGTGGCTTTGATCTGATCAAAGTTGTAATACCATTGGCGGTTCCTTTCAGCTCCACAAGCTGCATTCGACTACTTAGGTAGCTTTTAAACCAAGAGTGTGCTATTCCGACAACTCCAAGATGTTCGAGTTTGCCTAGAATCATCTTGTGGTCAAGGCAGTCGAATGCCTTGCTTAAGTCAAGTGATGTGCTAATAATTGTTTTCCCAGCATCCAAATCGTTAATCATACTCCAAGAGCTGTTGCTGTCGAGCGGCCCGGAACGAAGCCATGCTGTCCTTCAAGGTTCATGTTGTTCCGCTGAAGATGAGCTCTGAGTCTACTTAAGACAACTCTCTCCAGGACTTTTGAGAAGGTGGAAACCAACAAGATAGGCCTGTAATTCTTGATTTCATCTTTTCGCCCTTTTTTATGGAGGGGATATACTTTTGAGGTCTTCATTTTAGATGGAAACACACCTTGTGCCAGAGACTTATTTATTACGTCAGTCAAAGGAACCAGCAGTTCCTCCCCACAAGATTTCATGAGCCTTGAAGACATATCATCCACACCAGCTGAAGAAGATGATTTAGTTGCTCTGATGATTGTCCGGATTTCGTTCATCGTAGTTGGAGCGAAGACCCTGAGATGATCGTCAACAGTAAAAGTATTATCAATAGGTGTATACCTTTTTGGGAGATTATTTTTTATCAGGGTTTCTTCGGCACCATTGATGAAGTAGTTGTTTAAATGTTCAGAAATGGTGTGTAAATTGCAAGTAGTTCCATTGGCTATTTTTAGTGAAGATATTGAGTCAGTTAAGTTTTTTAATGTTTTTCTTTCAGCATCTATTATTGTCCAGATGGCTTTATTCTTGTTTGCAGATTCAGAGATGAATTTCTCGCTGGCTGACTGCCTCAATGATCTAAGCTTGAGGTCGTAAAGTTTTTTTTCTTATGAGCCGCATCTGCTTTGTCTTCTTCCGGTCTTCCATTCAGAATAAATCTGTCACGTGCTACAATATAGGCGTTCTTCTTTTCGCTCACCTCTCTCTGTCCATAGGCAATTATTTTATGTTTTACAGATTTATTGCGATATGTCTTGTATGGACAAGCAAAATCCAAATTGGAACCATCAAGAGTGATGAATTTGGGAGTAAGCAATGTCTGCATTCTCCTCCGTAAGCACTCCATCCCAGGACTGATAAGTGATCGTCTCTTTAAAGGTGAACATTGTATTGCAGTTTGAACTGGCGTCGAGTAGAGACAGTCGATGTACTTTTCAACGATGGTACATTTATAGTACATATTTGACCAGTATGGTCGGACAGGTGTTCATCAACTATATCCACTTTTACCAGATCTTGGTCGAGACTTGAGCACACTAGGTCGATGGAAGACTGTGACGTACTTGTTATTCTAGTGGCGGAGAGAGGTAACCTATGTATACCAAAGGAAGCTAAAAGCTCATTTAAGGATGATTTATCTCTTGAATCTTTCAGGTGATCAACATTTAAGTCTCCCACTATGCAGATCCCACTGTTGTTACAAGGTAGTGTCTCAAGCACATCCGACAGTAGCGCCAGTTGCATCTTCGAGGGGGGGCATCTGGTGGTCGATAGGCACCCAAAATGAGAAGATTTCCTCCATTAATTAGTGGAGATATTTAGCCTGACAACTCCAAAAGGAGTTCTCTGCTAGACTGTTTCAATGTGTAGACTCTCCAGGGGGTTAACAATTGAGTCGTGGCTGTAAATGGCAACGCCGCCCTTTTTGTGATTGGTCCTGCTGAAAGCTACTATTAGCTTATAGCTTATAAGATGAACATTTGAGATGGAGTCGCAGTCTAGCCCATGTTCTGTGATAACGAGAATGTCAGGTTTTATGACTATCAAGCAGACAGTTTCAAGCGTTTCTATCTTGTTTCCAATGCGGTCTACATTCTGGTGAAGTTATAGTTGTCTTTTCAGAGACGAGTTGATTATTATTTCTTCCCTTTGTTTCTTGCTTCCACCTGTCTTTGTAAGGGGGGCCTAATGCTAAAAAACGTTTGTTGCCTTGCTTCCTCTGAGATGAGTATTCTGATGTAAATAAACCTTGAGAAATGGCATTATCTGCATCAGTGGTTGAGTCTATGGATGGGTTGCTTTTGTTCTGAATGTCATTGTCCTGCTCTGTGGGGTTGTTTATGTATCTGGAGAGAAAATCCTCCATGCTCATGGCCAGGAAGTGAAGAGAACAGCTGCGATGAGCGCAATGAAGCTTCTAGGAACAAAGGTAATAAATGCTACCTCCCTAGAAGGTCACAATGAAGAAATATTGGAAAATTTTCCTGAGGCTGAAATGCTAACCAAAGTATTTGATACTATGGTTTAAGAAATACTCCTTTGAAAAACCATATACGGTCTCTATCGGAAAGTAGGGAGGAATGGCATTAAAAGGGAGGCCTACCCTAAAAAAGGAGTCTGAAGTTTTACACCGATGGTTCACTCCTAGACTCAAGGGCAGGATATGGAATACATGGACCTGGAGTTGACAGGCTGTGCCCCTAGGAAGACATGCCTCAGTTTTTCAGGCGGAGGTCATTGGCAATAGATTCATGTTCTAGAAGACTCACACAGTTGGGGACAAAAGGAATTATCATACCTAATACTCTCTGATAGTCAGGCTGCACTGAAGGCACTGGATACCTGTTCAATTGATTCGAAAGAGGGTCTGGGAATGCAGGAATGCTCTAGCAGAGCTAGCAACAAACAACAGAGTAACACTCGGCTGGGTGCCGGGTCATGAAGGAATTCATGGGAACGAAAAAAGCGGACATCCTCGCCAAAAAGGGAGCAGAATCCACATTGGTGGGCCTGAGCCAGGTTTTGGAATATCCCTTCTCCAACATTAAAGCTCTGGTTTAAAGATTGGGAAAAGAGGACAAGATACAAGAATTGGAGTAGAGCCTCGGGTTTAAGAATATCCAAAATGTTTATCTCTCCTTATGCAAAAGGGTGGACAGCTCTCCTAGACCAGAATAAGTAGGATATAAGACTGATATTAGGAATGTTGACAGGACATGGCCCTCTGAGGAAGCACCTTTTGAAGGTGGGCCTTAGTCGGAGCAGCGAATGTAGACTCTGTGAGAAGAGGAGGAGTCAGCAGAGCACATTGGTTGGATTGTCCTGCCATCGTAGAAGACTAGTATAAGATACTTGGGAGCATATCTCCTCAGCCCCAAGGACATCAGAGAACAGGAGCCCTTAAATCTGATTGGTTTTTGCAAAAAGCCTCGGTTTTTTTGAGGGCACAAATTAAAGTAAGGAAGGCGCAAAGGTCTTTTAGGACTAGGTGCGGGGACAAAGTGTCCTCTTCCCTCAGAAGGGAAAAAAAAAAAAAAAATGTTGTAATTATATTTAATATGAAATTGTGTAATATTTAATATTATAAATACATTCTTATACAATATGAAAATGGCCAAATCTAGTTGTGTTTATAATAATATTCCACAATCATATTAAGACTTTAAATTTGATATAATTTATTTCTTTCTTCGTAGAAATTACTCTTATCGATTTCACAAAGAACTATATAGATTTTTTTATATAATTCAAATTGGCTCTTGGTTCCTATACTATATTTTAAAACAGTAAATGTCTTACTTAATAAAAGGACTTAAATTTGTTGTTTTAAATTTAAAAGTAGTAAATTATTATTATTGTTTGCGTATCCTAGTTATTGGAAACACATTTGTGCCATTCATAATAATTCACTAACTTTTATTGTGTGAATACATGACTGATCTATAAAACCTTTACAGCATATGCAAAATACTTGGAAAGTTACACGTATGTTTACTGTTAATTTTATTAAATTAATTTTAACAATTTAATAATACATGTTTCATTTCATTACAGGAATTCAAGGTTCCCAAGAAGCCGTTCTTGCGTATGAACTATTCTGATGCCATAAAGTACCTGAAAGACAACAACATCACTAAAGAAGATGGTTCTTTCTACGAATTTGGAGAGGTGAGCAATACGTTTCTGTATGTGTGTAACTTTGTTCCTTCCAATATAATTTATTTATTCTTTAATTACTTGTTTAATTTCACCTCTGTACTTCTTGTACAAATAAAGAAATTATTCATTAATTCATTCGTTGTGATATAGGCCTACATGTAAACATGTTTCTTCGTTATAGTATAAAAACTAACTTTTAGTCTCATAGCTGAATGTATCCAGTAGTCATTCTAGACAGATTTGATTTGAGTATGTCCAATCTTGAGAGTATTCACTTTTTAAGTTGATTCTTGATTAAACTTCCTAATGAAATCCTTTGGTAGCAATGTCTATTTAAAGTTCTAATCATAATATTAGCAATGTCACTTCTGTTTAACTTTTCTACTAAATGCTTTAATTACACTTTTTAATAATCCATCAAAGTTCTTATAGAAGTTGTGATGGTACCCAGTTGAAATCGATTCACTTAATACACCTCACTCTCGCAAATGTGATTGATGAATCTTCATACTGTGTAGCCTCTTGCCATCTTATTTGACCTAACTAACAATTTTTTTATATGTTCCGATTTTATTAGTAACCATAATGATGGAGGTACTAGGCTCCTTTTTACTGAGAGTAGGAGATCAAAATAAAGTATTACAATTAAGTTATTTCAAGATTTTTTAGGGGTTATTTTATAGGGTGTTAGATTTTCATAAGACTCAAATTGCAAAGATCTCGTGGATTTAGTGCAGGCAATGCACAGACAGACCATGGACTTGGTCTACTACGTGGGCCCGAGGCAGATTAGGATCAGAACAGCTGGTTCTGGTGTTTGCACATTTTTGAAACGCTCTTTATCACTTGTACCTTTCTGCTGCCTCCTGGTCACATCCTACCCACCTTCCTCCTTCCTACATCCTCCATTTATAATTTCCTGTCGAGATCTGTTTAGTTGATAAAGATACGATCAAGTGAACAGAGGTTTCGTCTCTACAACCATACATCTGTTCTATCACCTTTGACTTCTTATTTAAGTGAAAATTTATATAGATGTTTTCGGTTTTTTTATGATATTGTTTAAGTTTTTAAACATTGAAATTTGCAGGACCTGATAAAACTGGTTCTGAATAAATACCCTTTTTTACATTTAGATTAAGAGCTTCCATTGAGGAGTATGTAAATTAATTTACAAAGATTAAATGAGAGATCTAGAAAGTATTGACGTGTTGAAATGAATGTTAATGGTGAAAAGATTGAGTAAATGTTGAAGATTTTGAATTAGTATTACTTATACGGAGATATTCACTTATGAATTGTGAATTCACTTAAGTGTAGTCTTGGAGTATCATTATATGGACACTTTATGAAAGTGATTATATTATTTAGTATTTCTTTATTGTAAGAGAAGAACTTATAATACAATTTTAGTATTAACGTTAGTTCAGTGTATGAATAACGAATTTATTTCAAACAGAAAATGTCCATAGTAATTACTATTAAAGTTCAATATTTGTTTTATTGAGTTGAGAGTATTCTGAAATTTCAAGTTTTAACAGAAAAATTAAGGTTTACAGTTTATTTTCAAATTATTAAAAGTGTACGTAGAACCAGGTGATTTCTTTGTTTTTATTGGGTGGCTGAATTTTATTTAGACAATTAGTTTATAAACCTTTGTATGAGTTTTTGTTAAAAGATAATACACAATGGTTTTGTTAATAGATATCAAATGTCATTAATTATGAAAGTCCAATCTATTGAAACGAATGACTTTAATTTTTTACTTTAATTTAATTGCATGTACAATATAAGTACGCCCTATGGCTTCCCGAAATAGCAAACCTCTGCATTAAATTATTATGACTGGCCAATATTTTCAACAATTTTAACTTAAAAGACAAGGCTAGGACTCATTAACTTACTGATTTGATTACATTTTTGAGTGTGGAAACATTGATTGCAAAACTTCAATAGGCACTCTACTCGTGATCTGCAAGCCATTCAAAATTTACAGTGTGACTCTGATGTGGCCACGTAGGGTCTTGAGGGGACAACTGCAATATACGTAATTTGGCAACCAACCCACACTCTATAATTTATTCCATCTCTGTATTCTTGTTACAAAGCTGGATTTGAATGTTTTGACAAAATCCTTGCATTTGCAACAATGTATCTTAATAAATTAAGTGGTGTATCTAATGAAGAATTGAAGGGTTATCATCTTTGATTGGCACAGGATATCCCCGAGATGCCGGAGAGAAAGATGACGGATGCCATCAATCAACCGATCATGTTGTGCCGCTTCCCTGCGGGTATCAAGGCCTTCTACAATGGCGCGCTGTCCGGAGGATAACCAGCTCACCGAGTCTGTGGACGTCCTGTTGCCCAACGTCGGGGAGATTGTGGGAGGTTCCATGCGTCTGTGGGATCACGACTCTCTGATGGAGGGCTACAAGAGTGCTGGTATCGACCCACACCCTATTACTGGTATACTGACCAGGTAATAGAGACAAATTGATAAATTGGTTGTTTGTTCCTACACATATTTTAACCCTTATAAACGTCACAGACGCCGTATGGCGCATAGACAAACTACTATCTCCAAACGGCAAAGACGCGGTACGGCGCATCGACACAAAACTGCGTCTCTATAGCAAATTTAAGTTCCTTTTAAATCCGATCAATGTCACTAACGGTATGCGTCAACCATGTGTGTGGGTTATTGACCTATGTCAAGCGTTACATATAGCTGTCGCGTTACATTGTTTGAAACAATAGACGCGGTGTCTAGACACTCTCCCCCCCGCCACACGGCACAGACGCCGTACAGCGCGCGCGCTTTTGTTTGCAGTTTGGCTTAAGGTAGTGCGTGTCTAACCATCGCTGAGTCGGTTTCCTTCGTCGTGTTTTCTGTTTTATATGGTTTTATTTATTTGTTAAAAGTATTGATATCTTAGTTTTAGTATTCATTTAGTGTTTTTAGTGTCATTTTAGTGTTTTAGTGTCACCTATTTGTGTGTTCAGGTACTTTGGGATATTATACCGACCACACCAGTATGAAGAACACAAAATATAAAAATTTATAGCTAAACAAACATGATAGAACGAAAAAACAAACTCTCTTTAATTACAAAATTACAAGCATTTCCAGGCATTGTGAATCGGTATTGTTTGTCGCTGTTATCTTATCTTTCTCGAGAATCCCGACTACGACAGGCCACGTGGCATCACATGATTTGCGCGGTACATAATTGCCTTTCCCATTACAATTCAATTTATATTTCTGATCAGATCCTCTAGAATTTGATATTTTACTGATGGTACTATCTCGAGGGATGTTTTTCTTTCGTTGACATCAGCGAGAAGGCATTGCACTCGCATTTTGGGGTGGCGGAGTAGCCTATGATCAAGAATAAAAACAAGTTTTGAGTGTTTTTTTCAATAACGAGTTTAGTTTTAGTTTTGATCATGTTTGTTTTTATTGAATTTTTGTGTTTGGAGAAATGTAGAGGTAAAACACGGAAGTACAACAAAGCGACGCACCAGCTTAACGGGCGGCGAGACTCTGCAATCACGTTATCTACTACTAGACCGCTCGACTTTGACCTCTGTCTGAGGATGGGAGAGGGGTTTGCGATAAGACGATTCCTGTTTTATATTGACGAAATATTGTTCTACGCTAATCTAGTAATCAGTAGAAGCAAAATTGTCAAATAACAATTCATGTCTGGGTGTGGTCGGTATAATTCCAAAGTAACCGTGTTCATTATTAGTGATAAATAACATGTCTCTTAACATTGACAATCCTGAGTACAGTGACTTTATAATTTTAAAATTTTTACTTTTTTATACTTACCATAATTATAGAAAGTAAAAATAAAAAAGAACTTTACACATTTAAATTTTTTTTTTTTAATATTGTGCCGTTTGCTGGAAAGTCGTGAAAAGATATACTGACGTTATAAGGGTTAACATTTACCCCCACTGCAACTTTTTTTACTCTCAACCTGATTGACCCTGCACCATGGTGTGCTGCATAATGGTTGTGGATTTCTTGTACAAAAGGCATATCCAGAAACTGATGAGCAAGGAGTGTTGTAGCATCTTCTGTATGTCCACCGTAACTCCCTTGTTCTAATTGCCAAATACACGTCATAAAAAGTTATTAAAATGATATTTTGGAACTAAAAGTGAATATTAAAGACACTAATATTTCAAATAATATGATGAAAATCAGTAATGGTTTATAATTTATTTTTCTAATCTTAATATTTTTTGTATGTGTTGATTTGATTGAGTGTTAATCTTATAAAACTTAGTGTTTAGTTTATTATTAGCCCTATTTTTTACATTATTTTCTTTTAGAATTAAATGTTCTTAAAGTTTTGGTTAAAAAAGTTTACCCTGTAATTTATGACCCATTTAATGAAATTAATGTACTTAAAATTCTAAACAAAGTATGTTTTTTGAGACAGAATCTTGCATATTTTGTCTGATATCTGAGAAATGAGTTGCTCTTACAGGTCTGGGAACCTATTTTATTCAATTTTTTCAGTTCATTTTACGTAAAATCCAATAAATTCAACAACTATCCTTACGCCATACAAACATCAGTTTCACTTTATTTTCTGTCCTTTCCTAGAAAATCAGGCGAAATATTTCACTAGCCGTAGCTCGCTAACAAAGTGGTTCCGGAATATGTTTATATATGAACTTTTTTTCATTATTTTGAATGAGAGAATCACCTGAGAATTTTGTTGTTGGGTTAACTCGTGGGACACCCTGTATACACATTATTATATATATAGGGCCTATATGAAATACAGTATATATAAGTAATAGTATGTCACCTTAAACAAGTTTTAGTGAAACGTATAATTTTTCATTATTTCGTACAATACCTAGGTGAACACATTTTTATACTACATTGCCTACAGGTGTGGTTATTTTCATGATCATCGAAATAACAACAAACATCAGGTGTCTGCATTAAAAGGAAAAGTAATATTTTCTGCAGTTATGCCGACTAAAAACAATAAATGAATAAAGAATAAGATTAGGAGTCACAAACCTGTTCAGTGCTACTATCTAACAGACAACAGTACAACCATGTACACACAAATTTCATGATGAGGCTCTGATGATCTTCTCATAGCATGGTAATTAGTAGTTATAAAGATGTTCTATCCGTAATTGTAACATTTTTAGTAGTAGAATTCATTGATTAAAAGTTGTGTGAAGTACCAGTTATCTGACTGAACCATTATGTTTCAGAGGAAGTATGGAAACCTGCCTCATGGTGGTTACGGTCTGCGGGGCTGGAGCGATTCCTATGCTGGTTATTGAACCGTTACCACATCCGCGACAGGTCTGCCTGTACCCACGGTTCCTGTGCGTTGCCGTCCGTAGGACATCAGACCGTCAGATTTTACCCTTGTCTACTTATTACATTTTCATATGTTCCTTTGATACAACACAATCAATATCTTTTTTTCCACCTAAGTTCTTATTCTGGGCATAGTTGGTGTATTTAATACGCAGACAGCTTTTTATTGTATACTCCTGGAGCTAGGTAACAATGTATATAGCATTTATCTAAAAGAGTTTTATGATTTAGGATACTTTTTATTACGAATTTTATGTGTTTAAGCTGTATAACATTGACTTAATTTTAATTTGATATACTGAAACAATTAATTTATATTGTGTTGAATGAAAACATAAAAAGTTAATTCATACCTGGAACATATAGTAGTATCATATAAAATCTGACGAATTAGTTTTATTTTATAAGTTGAACTTTTATATTCAAGCTTTCAGCTCTTAAGCTTATACTATAGTATCAATGCACTTATTGATCTGTTGGGTTTTTATTTTAATTTTACATCGTGAGATAAATTATTCAGGGTCAGTTGTTTGATTTATTTATTTACTGTACAAAGAATATTGCATTAAAAATTGGCATTAATAAAGAAGTGTCTGTTATTATTTCTATCGTCCTAACAAATAATTTTTTTCAACTGATCTTACAGTTGAAAATAGTTTTATTAGTTTTATAGTTCTGTCGTGCACCAAACAGTTTGATCTTGTGTGGTTGCAGTGAAAAGGAGATTGGAACGATGATCTTTTTTTTATTAACCATCCAAAGTAATGGGAATTTTAAGTTTCACTGATTTGGAGAGACCGATTGTCAATATTTTTGTTTATTTTCTTGGTATAATACAACCGCAAGTTGTATTCATTGTTTACTTTTTTAGTGGCAGCTGCTAAAGTTAGATATGTTTTTATGATATCAGCAGTTTTTCGTTTGTTAAAAAAACTGATCAATTTTTGGTGTAAATAATTAAGTGTACCCAAATGTGAGGAATATTTTATCAAAAGCGTATGGTTGAGTCTGCTATGAGTAAAACAAGGCTTTACGAAGTGTGATATAAATGTTTCAAAGAATGGCTGTGAAGACATTGAAGATGATGAACATTCCGACTCAGCCTCAGCACATCAACAATTGATGGAAATGTGAAAAAGTGGGAAGAAGAAATGGTTAATTGGACAATCACCGTATTACAATCAGAGAAGGTCACTGATAATATTAGCATATCAATTGGCTCATGCTATAAAAATTTTTGAATTTTTCTGGAATGAAACATGTAGGAGCAAAATTTGTTCCAAAAATTTGTTGAATTTTGAACAAAAACAGCAGCGAATAGAAGTTGCTCAGGAAGTCGCTAAATGAAGTCAACAATGATACAGAACTAGTGTTATAACAGGTGACGAAACGTGGGTTTACGGATATAATGTCAAAAATCTACGGCCTCAAATCATCCCAGTGGAGGCATTCTGGATCGCCAATACCGAAAAAAGGTTCAACAAGTGTAGTCGAACGTGAAGGTTATGCTCAATTTTGTAATTGATCTTATCTCCATCCAACAATAATTTAAACACGCTAAGGTTTAAATCTCAAGTGAGGCAATGTTTGGTGAGAAATTTTCGATATAGAAACAAAATTAGTTCTGAAAATAACCATTATAACATTTAAAATAATTACTTTTAAGTAAACAAACAAAAATGATTGGAAATTGATGGGCTGAAAGAATAACAATGTTTACTGAATTTAGTAACTACTTATTACTTAGTAAAACAGTAAATAAAAATAAAACCAGTATAAGAAAAAAAAATTTAGAGCCATTTATCAAATATACATTTTAGTTACATATATACATATACATTTGGAAAACTACATAATGTAAGGTCGGATTTCTACAACCGTGGCTTACGAAGAAATAAAATTCATATAATGATCAAAACCCATTGAGCTTTTAACGATGTGTACCTTAGCGATTATAACACTTTTTGTTTCAGGTGCCTACATTTCTCTACAGAAATTTTAAATACCATAATTATAATTCTTCATGTTGGACTAAGAGTGTGTTAACACACACAAGTGTGGACAATTTAAAACAACATTACGTAAGAAACTGTTTTTTGTAGATGCTTCCACATCTAGTAGACCTAAATCTTGCCCAATGCTACCTTCTTTTCTTCGAAACACCTTTGTCAGTGATGAAAGACTTGACCAGACAATGATCAACATCCATAAAATATTTTTCACCAGTTCTCCATAATTTTCATAACACAAAGCAACTCAACTGAAGTGCATTTTCTCAATCAATTTGCCTCACACATCTATCTTTCTAATGCTGCTGCTAATGAATTTCATAACTAATCAAAAATATTTAATGCCAAGGCAACTAAAAATTTGTTTTTCTTTTAAGTTTAAAGCTAATCTTTATTATTACTATGCTCTAATAGGTAAACATAAAAAAATATTAACCAGGGGCATTTTAGTAGTTCAAATTAGTGTATTTAATTGATAAAGAAATAGAAAACTGTTAATATTATCTCAATTCAAATATTATTTCAACAGTGTAATAAAACTATATAAACTACTAAATTATTAGTATATTTTCTTATCATTTATTTCTAGCCCAACTAATATATGGGAGATGTATATTTTGGGCCTTTCTTTTCTGGCTTTATTTTTTTTCCAATCTAGATCACAGTAACCATATTCATGCATTAAAACAAACAATCAAAGGGTAGCGTCACATGCAAATGTCTCAATAACTTAAATATCATGCTAATACAGGCCAAAACTAATACAAATTAAACACTAAATATACTAAATAGCGATAAAATGATTAACAATTAATAAATATAATCTATATATATACTTATATTCTAACGGTAATTAAATCTACCTAATTTCTATGGATCCTGATCACGGTCTTGTCCTTTGAACTGGACTGTACTGGGGCACTCCACCCGTCACATGTTGGACATAGAGGTCCCGGCTCCACTGGACAGCTGTGGAGACACAACGGCGGGAGAGGGCGACACTGTACTGCCGTGAGACACCCCAACCAGGGTGTCCCAAGCCCCTGTCCCAAATACCAACGCGCTCTGGCCTCGACTATAGCACGGCCAACCGTCTTCATAGGGCACGGTGACATCGACGATCCGACCGGACGGAGGCGAACCAAGTCATCCGGAAACCTCACGATTGACCATCAGGCGGTCCAGAGGGCCACGCTGATTCTGGAGCACTTCCACCCCCGGCGACGGACGGATCGCAGCGATGAGGTGTATCAAGAACCGCGTCATGGCCGCTTGGAGACCACGGACATGGTGTCAAAACAGTGAAAAAGCCGTGGACACGGTCATGGCGGCCAACACCGGCGGACCACCGGCTTCCCACCGTCTGCAACCATTGAGGGTGGAGTACAATAAGTCGCGCCCTGTGGATGAAACCTCCAGTCAGCGAACCGCACCATGGCGCCCCTCGTAGAGGAAGTGGTTGGAGGAGGGGCAACCAGCAGTAACAACGAATGGCCCCCTGCCCTGGTCCGGTTTGTTTTGGAGAGAACGGACCGGAAAGTGGGATTGCAGGGAGGATCGCAGGACAGAAGAAAGCTTTGACCAGTGGAGCCGCCGTCCACAGTAATAGTCGACCTCTCCCCAGGGACGAGACAGTTGGAAGGATCTCCTCTCCTCACACCACCCCCACCGGAGATCGGGAGGCGGTTAAGTGCCAGCCCGGGCCAAGGAAAAACTTGTCGGCAACATTCGTGTTACCGGCAATTTTTTCCCCATTCAGGTATGACATGAGGAACGCCATATAGACTCTGGCCGCAGTCCGATGTGACCGGCGGAGACAGCGAGACTCAATATTGGATAGGTGTGCAATCTAGGATCGGGGTATGTCAAGAGGCGAAAGGCGTGAGCCACAGCCGAAAGGTCCGTGAGGTCAGAGAGTGGCAGGAGGCCGGCTCCACACCGGAAGGGGGGAGCGCGATCAGCTCCGCACTGGCACGCTGCGGGAGATTCATGACTCGCTTGCACCCCAAACTTGATTGATCTATTAAGTTCGCGCAGGCTTCGTCTTCCTGATTACTAGCAGTGTGTTAAGTTAAAGCTCAGCTGCGGGACCAGGAAGGTGCGCAAGGCATGTAACTTCTGCCAGGGGGCAAGCATACTCCCGAATATAAAAGCGGCCTCACCCTCGAGCCTCGTGGAGGTACCACCGGGGTTTGGTCCACCCTCAACCCGGTGGGTACCCCCAGATGTTGATAGGGCTCTCACCCTCGCCAAGTACCCTAAGATGAGCACCGTCCAATAAGGAATTCTGTAAGGCCTTACAGCCCGCCTGGCCACGTGAAGCGTGGCACACTTGGCGGGCTTGAACTCAAGGCAGCAGGGACAACAGTCACGATCCGCGCCCTCAACGACGCTTCAGACCTCGCAACTAAGGCCTGGATTTACCAAAATTTAAAATCTGGATCCAAAGATAGTGTGAATGATTGAAATGTAAGTCTGACTGTGTGTGAGTGTGTAGAATATTTGCTGTTTGAATATATGGACGACTGCTATACAATGTTATATATTGTCTAAAAGCAATAAAGAACTGATTTGAATCTGATTTGAAGGCCAGATTATCAGCATACGCGAGGACGCTGATCCGCGTGCCTTGCTGGTCGGCTCCGTGCAGGTCCATCCAGCGCCACTAGCGGCCTGATGATTGACTCCAATCACCAGTTTAAACAGCAGCGGTGATAGGGGGCAACCCTGCCAGACACCAGCACCAAAGGGGATGTCCGGAGTCAACCCGCTACTGTGCCGGATGGAAGATCCTCAATGAGCCGCAGTTGTGTTGGCGGTAAGTCCGGCAGAGCGCAGTGCGGCAATGAGAGGGGAGTGGGGACACTTCCAAATGCTTTGGCCCAGGCCACGCAAAGCTCACTGCCGCTAACGCCGTAGCCTCATCAAGGAGCTCCTGAATCAGGAAGTTGTGCTTCGAGACAACCCCCTCAGCAGGCATAAGCCCTTCTGGGATCCTGATATAAGCCCATTGGCTGAGGCCCAACTCGAGAGACGAGCACACTCACGTCCATTATCATTAGCAAACAAGCCAGCCAAAATTTGTATTCAGACATAGTAAGAATACTGTAATTGATGGAATGATTACAAAACCATCATCAAATATAAGGAGATGAAATGCTCAATCAAGGAAATCGTTTTGCTCGATGACAATGGGCATCGGTTCCAGATCTTGGGTGATATTCAAGGCTAATTGTGAGAGAACTTGGGAGCAGTTGATCATCTGCTGTTCAACCCCTGACCTGAACACTACCTGACATCACGGCTGCTTATCAAGTACACAGCTGGGTGGTATGTGCTTTGAAAGTGACACTGGAGTTATAGCTATCATCATAGGTAAGGTGTTTGTTTGAAAAAGATTCAGACAAGTCAGGTCTTTTTTGCTATACTTTCATGGTAAGTCTCAAAGAGTTATATATTTAATAATAGTTTTATTATTTACTAAATACTTTCCTGGCATTATTTTCTAATCATCAAAGCCCATTACAGTTTTTTAACTAAATCACAAACTTAAAGTTACGGTACCTTGAGATTTTGTGGTTAATTGTAGTTTCTCTTATACTGTATAACCACAAATAATATTATTACGACAAGCAATAGTTTAAGTACTAGAATTATGTATGCTATACTACCTGTACATTACTTTTATTTTACTAAAATCTTTTTCATAAAAGTGAAGATTAAGACTGATAGCTGGATAGAAATTTTATTAATTTGGTATAAGAAAACTAAAAATTAAAGGTAAAATATATTGTGCTATTTGGTAAATATAAATAGAAAAATTATTTATTTCCAAAAACATAATACAGTTGTAAATTATAAGTTTACCATTTTACAAATACTTACTAGCCACGATAAAATAAAACAGTTTTAAAATTATAGTAGTAGATAATAATTGATATAATTTAAATAAGAGTTATTAAGACCATATGTTACAGCTAAATATTATGTCTACAATGGAAATTAGCCTACATGGGCAAGCAGTCCTGTGTGTATGGTAATAGTTGTATTGAAAGTTTAAATGTTTATCTAAAATGTTGAAAAAAGTGTTACTGTTATCGTGTCAATATGTTTTTTTAGGCCATAAACAGGATATAGAAATACTAGTTGATGTGGTGAAGGAATTAAGAGATAATATGGTATCAGAACAAAACCATCGGCTGGAAGTGAGACTAAATACACAAGACCGTCGATATGACGATCACGGGAGGAGGGGTCAAGGTCAGGTCGGTCCCCAGTCCTGAGTAAATGAAAGTCTCACATCCTTGAACTCCAATTTGTAACAACAGCTCTGTGACATGATTTTTAAATTTGGCAATCGTATCTGATTCAAATAAATTTAATTGTTTGAAAATCGTTACATATGTTTCTAAATAGATGTGAATATAGTAGGAATATAAAGGTAAATGGTAACTAATAGTGTTGCGCATAATAAAAAATAAAGTCGTTAATTAAGCATTAGAGTAACAATTACCATTTTACTAAACTACTATGACACTTCTGGTTTCAACGATCTCCTTTGAAAAGAAAGAAAAATTCCGTTTTTAACTGATGGTATAAACGAACGAACTGTCGTACTGAAGAGGCAGTTGAAGTTTTTGGTCGCTGAGTTTCCACTGTGTATTGAGACATGACTTTGGCCACACACCCTTCACCTCCATCACTGCAAATTCATGGCTGTAACAAAGAATTAGTGTCATTGATATTGTAGGGCTGTTGGAGATATTTTGTTTATTACCTGTCCACTGATGTTTGTACTATATTGTTTAAGATGATTGACCTGTTGCCATACTACTTTTTTGTGATCATTCAACAACCAAGAATTGGAAAAAACATAGTCAGCGAAAATATTTGGGAGAGGGGCCCAGACAACTCATATTTTCATATAGTGGAGAGAGAGTAAGGCCCCATTTCGTTCCTTAAAAAGTTCTTTACACCTGTTTCTATTTGTTGAGAACGACCTTTCAACAGTGCATGTTTGTAATACTAAAGTATTTAAATAATAATAATTGTTTTACTACAAAAGTAATTTTTAAATTGAAAATTTGGGGGTTCCGAACCCCTTGGATCCCTTGCTAGCTACATCCGGGAACAATTGCTATTTTTATGATTTGGGTGGGATTTAACAAATTACAATATCTTCAGTTCTATAGGAGTTATAAAACTTCACAAACCAAATTATACTTTTAACTGTTTTAAATTCACTATAGAATGTAAAAATTTAAGTACTATTGAATAATATTTCCATGTAAAATATATAAAATGTACTAAATGTAGTATATCATCTCTAAAAAGATTTTTTTTTGTATTATTTGCATCAATCTAGATAAACAATATTTAGGTTCCACTGTGCAAACAAGTCGTTATACCAAACTAACAAGGGAACAAAATATAATATTTTTCCCAAATATCTATGCATACTATTTTTCTCAAAAGCTTTTGAGATTAATGGTGTGGATGATAAACCCAATTAAAGGTTTGGAGAATTACTTTAACTGTACTCTGACACTAACAGCTGAGTCAACCACATATGTTAATAATAACACAAGACAAAGAGTCATGAAGAGTACAGTGAGAGGTGTTAAAACCAAGGTCATTTACTAATGGGACACCACCCACTCAACAGTTACTGGCCAAATTGTACTTATTGTTGAACTACAATTACAATTATTGTTTGGTAAAAGCCGCTGAGTTTTTACTCCAATATAATTTTAACCCGATTTAACTTTTTTAAGTATCAGAAATTCTTTGCTGAACACTTTACCGGAACTGTTAATTATCAGTTTAATGATTACAGGTATAGTATGAATTTGATAGAAAGAATACATAACAATATTCTACAACATAATAATATTGTGTAGCATTTCAGAAGTAAAAAAAAAAAATACCTTATATAGGAAATTGAAATTGTGGTTAAGTGTTTCGATACAAACCAATTTTTTCTTACGTTTTTGATATTGCTTATCAGATGGAGCATATATGAAGTAATCAAAATATTGTATTCCAAAATACTCTTATCAACCCAAACACAAATAAACCCAGTTAATCCAAAAAATATTTTAATAAATACGAATGGATTTACCAGGTGCGGAAACCTGAATTGTTAATAGCCAAATTAGAATTAACTTTGAAGTTTATTAATAAGTTTCATTTGTTGCAATTCAATTAAGAAGCTCAATGCCTCAAAATATTAATCGGGACTAACTTTTATTAATTTTAATATGTTTTTACCAATGCAAATCCTTGGTCCATCGCCAAAGGTAAGAATGTAGAGCTGGGCTTGAAGTTGTTACCCTTGAATCTGTCTGGATTAAACTGGCAAGGCTCGGGGTACGATTGAGGGTCCTTGTGTAGACCAGTAACAGGAATGAGAATCAGCGTTCCCTTCTCTATGATGAGGTCCGAAACAGGTACCTTGTAATAGGGTCGGACACATTCTCGTCATCAGCATGTGGCAGGAGTTGTTCATCCCTTTGTGACTCTGTTGGACAAGTATTGTATCAGTTGGAGAAAACAAACATCAGAATAATGCAAATGGTGAATAATTGGACTGACCTTGTTACGACCTCGTCCAGATACGTCATTTCCTTGAGTGCTTCCGTATGACCAGCCCCTGTGCCTGGACAAAACAGAGTCCACTTCCCTGTTGAAGCTTCTGTTGAATATCTGGGTGCCTGGATATCTCAAACAGAGTATAGCCAATAGTACGGGCCACTGTCTCGGAACCAGCAGAGAGGAAGATGACAGTGTTTGAAGTGAGAGTGCTTCTTCTGAGAACACTGTTAGAACATAAAATATTAAACTTTTGCAACTACATAAAGTATCTTCAACAATACAGAATATACAGTTTTGTTTTTATGTGTGTGTGTGTACTGCAAAGTTCCACGTAACCAAAAAAAAGACAGTTTTATTTTAATTTATTTCCAACAATATAACCGCTATGTAATTGAAAAATAATACAATTAAAAAAGTAAATTAATTATAGAAAAACCGCTCGCAAAGAAACCTGCACAGAAGCAAATATCTGAGTAGCCACGTGCAGGAGGGGCCCACCTTTAGTGATGGGGAGTGGGACAAGCATCTCCTCAGCTGTGTGGATTGTGTCTCACTCGCACCATTTTATTTACACTGCAGGCTACTTACCTACTCTGTAACTATATTTTATTTTTGTTTTGTAAGGCCTATACAAGCGTAAAACATTAAATTGAATGGACTAATGTAACCATAGACGTATCCAGGGAGCTTGCATTTTGGTTTGAAGTTAGCCACTAAGTGGCAGTGGCTAGGTTTAGGGGATAGAGCAAGCGTTTGAGTGCCAGCAGTGGTGGGGAATACTGGGAGAGGGCAGCATCACAGCAGTGGAGGGGTATTTACCCCACCCTGGCGTGAACTAAAATCGCCCAGTGTCCTTTTTGTAAGTTGTTTACATAATAGATTTGTATGTATGGTGTGAACATATAAACTTAGTTGGTGTGTTACAAAAACAAGTGTTAGATAAAAAAAAGTTATTTATCTGGTTTTCAAACTGGATGGTGAAATCTCTTTTGGAGGTTAGAAATTCATAATGGATGATTAGTGTGTATTTTATTCTCCAAAATTGCTGAGCATCAATGATCTATTGTTAATTTCTCTCATAATTTTTCAGAATTATAATTGTTTAGTGTGTCCAATTAGAAAGTTTGAACCTTTCTGAATATCTAGAAAACAAATAAAAAAATATTTATGATTTATGCCGAATCCTTTGCTTTTTCCTATCCTATCACCAGAACATGGTTGGCTTTGAAAGTTTTAGGTGCTCTTACTTTGAGGAAACATTTCTCAAGACTTTGAACATGTTAAAAAGTTATACCATCTCATTTATGAATATATTTTTCAAAGTTTACTTTTTTGTGTTTAAAACATTAATAGGGGTGGACTAATGGTTGGCTCGTGAATGAGTGTATGACTACATATTTTCTAGTTTTGATCATTTTTAATATATTGTGCTTTTCACTTAAAACACTGGAATTGTTCAGTTATAGCTATGTACAACTTACATTTCTCAGGTGTATTCTATGGACTGGTCAATCCTCCTGAGTGTAATGCATCTGGTCAATGACTGCATCTTCCCTCAGTAACGTGAGCGGGTACCACATGGGACATGTCTTTCCCCACTCTCTTCCTTGCTCCTTGAGTGATAACAGCATTTGGAAGTAGTCCGTTCCTTTTGGACATTGTTTTCCTTTACGATATTTAATGGTGGCTTTTGTCAGGTTGGTAAAATATTCTGCAGCCTTCACTGGACGACATGCTAATGTTAAGGAAGTCAGATATTTTCGGTGCTATAGTTACGAAAGCAAATCTTATAAAAACCGCAAAGGGGAAAGGTAAACATCTTTTCAACAATCGACTTGAAACTTGTTGAAGTCAGGAGTGTTTGGTTGAAAACTGCAAACCAAAAGCGCAACTTGCAATTACATCTAAGGTGAATTCAAACATGGACATTTTTGGTGATCTACATCTCTTGCAGTTTCCTTTGTGGATGAATGCTCCTTGAGTTTTTCAACCATGTTATCTCCACTTTTTGAAATTTGCTCAAACATTCCTCTCAGTTTGCCTGTCGTGAAGGTAGGTGTCAACTTGTATCTCAGTGCCCGCCAATACCTGCCCCTTAATCCAAACAGATTTTTGGAGAAGATATCTTTTTAAACTATAGGTTCCTCCTCTGTCTTGAAAGTAAGGTTGAAATCTTTCACTAGAACCTTGTTGATTAAGACTGGGTCTCTCACCATAAGAACAAGGTCCTTTTGAATTGAAAAAGTCCTGCGTACTTTTCATCAGGGAAACTGTTTTTGTTAAATCCTCCAAAACTGCATCTGTTTTGTGACTGTTTGCCTAGGAATGTGCCCCAGAATATGTCCTTTTTTGACATTAGGTACACCTCTTTTGTCCCAGTAGTCGTTATTGTTTGTGATGTACCAGTACACTAGGTATAGAGCAGGAATGACAGCTATTAGAAACATCCACAAATAGAGCCAGTGGTCACCAGCCATATCTGTGATGTTACTTCTGCATCTGAAATCAATGAAATAAAGCAGACTCTCATTAACACAAAATCAAAGTTGTGCAACAAAGCTTTACTACATTACACTCAACTATAAAAAAAAAATATACCACTCAAACACATAGTGTGAAGTACAAAATCCTATTTTCAATTCCAATTTATTGTACTGTAGTGTTCAGTCAGCATCAGCCAGAGTCGACAGCTGTGTCTGTGTAACTGTATCTCTCTACAACAACCTGATACATCTCTCTTACACTGCTCTCTGCTATAATATTCCCACAACCAATATAACACCAATCTGCCCCTAAGAAAGATACTTTTTATCTTCAATCAATTATAGTAAAATTAATACCAAATGTTTAAAAAAAAACAAAAACAACTTTGCTAAAATTAAGTTCACTCACCGTGGCCAGTATTCATTGATAAAATTGAAAACCTCAAGACTTGTTATTGAGTTACCGGTTGTTGAAGGAGAACCTTTTTTTATTAAAAACTATATACCCATTAAACAAGAAAAACTGTTCTAAACACATAAATCTCAAAATCTCATGACTTTGAAAGAGTAAATCTGGCGTGAAAGCAACAAGAAGCAGCCTGCTAACGGCAAACCAACCACCATAATGTTCTTGTAAAAATCAAAGAAAATACTCGGCTAAAGAACAAAATTATGAGAGCTGTCCAACAAAATATGAACTGCAAGATTTTTTTATAGAGACTCTTAACTCTTGCCTGGCACTGAAGCTCTGGTAGCCTCCTTGGCAAAGGAAAATAATCTACTTAAAGCAATGAAATTCAATGATCTTAAAATCTAAATATATCCACTTCTTGTCTCACCTCATAATTTTAGAAGACAGAATTAAAAGGAATCCAAACAAAAAAAATTGAAACACCCATTCACTAACGACCATTGTACATGCACAAAAAAATTCTTGAACATCAGTGAACATTTATCATCTGAATAATAAAGTTGAAGGAGAGGCCATTAAGATAAGTGTGTGTGATAAATGAGTTTAATACTCAATAATGGAAAAAAGAGAAAAACAAATATAAACAACGAAAATTCTGAAAGAACAGCTGACAAAAAATCTACTTTGACTATTAACAGTAAAATCTGAATCTTGTGGCTAAATCATCAATGTTTTCAGAATATAAAAAGAAAATTCTCAGCAATAAGCTGAAATATGCTCAATGCTACAATAATCAATCACATAAAAAAAACCCTCCAACGAAGTAATGTGGAAGCATTGAATGAAGCAAGCCTTCCATATAATTAGCAAACTTTAATGCGTGAAGGTTTTAAATACAAAACATTGCAACGTGAGAAAAGGAAAATCCTCATAAAATACTCAATATAAAGCTTTTAGTAAAAATAATCAACTGTACCAAGGGTTCTAGTTTGGTAAAATATATGATAATCTATTATTGGATTATTGTCGACATTTTAAATTTATTTAAGAACAAGAAATAATGTTTATCTTCAGGGCACATTCCCAGATATGCCAAATCACTCTATATGACAAGATAACGTTAACTGTAATATATATTTTTCATTATGTTGTATAGCAATGTGTTTTACTAGGTTATTTGCTGAGAATGTCAACTGCGCCCCTCCGATGTATTTAATGGACAATCAAGATTCTTCGTTCTTGATTCTTTCCAATTATGGACAAATTTAAGATTGGTGAATGTGGTATTTTAACGCCAGTTGGTTGTAGATTAACTTTTGTTGATCAATTGTGAATCCATTTAAACTAGATCCCATAAGATAACTGATGTCAGGTTGTGGGCGTTAATATAGAAGAAATATTTTCAGGGTGGGGGCGTGAAATACTAACGCGTGGGGTCTGTGGGGGGTGTTAATAGGAACACCACCCCAGTCAGAATGGGGTCCGGGGGTCCTCCCCCGGGGAAAATTTTTTTGCCATATTTAAGTCTTAAAAACACAGGTTTATATGGTTTTTTTTGGCATGTATTAAACGCTAAATGGAAAGAATGTCGATCACTCTTTTCGAGAGATTTTTATGTTAATTTTTCATGTGCGAAGTAAATTGTTCCTTCTTGATTCGAGGCAGTGTGTTTCACTACTTTTCCATTTTAGCGTTATTATGTTTATATAGAGAAGGTACCTGTAATCCTTTGTATATGATTTTTGTATAAAATAAAATTCCAAACACTTAAAAGTGTGCTGCTTAGTGTTGGTTATTGATGTTTACAGTTGTTTAAAATAGAGAAAATAATGAGAGGCATAAAAAGTCCTAATTTTTAAAAACTAATCTTTGGTTTTAAAATAAGTTGTTATACAAAGAAATATAATTGTCCTACGTATCTAATAAACACAACACACCACAATATTCAAGATTAGGTTGAATATACTAATAAATGTTGACTATATAACTATATTTAGTTTTAGAGCAATTGAATTGTTATTTTAGTTTTTTTTTAAAATTTTAACCTTTAATGAAATCACAGAATAGTAATGTTCAGTATGCCACTACAATATTCAGAATAAATTATATCGTTAAAAAAACTAAAATCTCAAACAGTAGGCCTTCCAATTTCTACATAAACCAGTATTATTTGTAGGCCTACTTATATGAACTGTTACCAGGGAAGAAAAAGAATATAGCTAAAAGTATTCATGAATACAACTGTTTATTATTGTCATTTATATACAAAACAAGAATTCCAAATTTCTAGACTTATGACACTTCAGTAGAAAGATATGTTTTAGAAACTTACTCCTCATCAGTTATCGGTAATTGTTCTCTAATGAATAGATAAAAAGTGCAAGACCATTTCAACCTGTTTCTTCCCGAAGTTTTGATGTCTTCTCAGTAGTAACGTTTTTAAGTCTTCGGAGAAGATTAATTAGTTATTAAGAGAAAATAAATATTGGGGCCGTAACCCCTTTCCGTAGTACGGCCTTCTTTTCATTTTGTGATCTCTCCCCTATTTTCTCCTTTATAATATCCCTTTTGTAGAATATAACTCCCCACTTTATAGCCTCTTTCTACTCGAACGCCAGTTAACTTGAATGTTGCCTCCTACCTCGCTTTAATCACTTAGTACAGAAGATCACTCTTTTCCCCTCTATATGTAGCCTATATTACTCCTAAATATATAAATTTATTAGTCTTTTCCTCCTTAAATACTCTGCTTTTCTTATCCATCCTACAACGTGTTAATATCAGAAAAGTCTGCCTTTACCTGCAGAAGCCACTGAAACGGGTGAAAACCGCTAAACTGGAAAATTTCAAAATTGTAAAACATGTATTGGGGAAATATTCCTTATATTCACAACTCGTTTTTCAAGAGCAGAAATTGCAGTTTTTTGGTCAAACATTTTTCTTTTTTCTTCACTATTTCTCACTTTTGTTGTCCATACATGTAGTAAATTCACTTCGTACCACATCCTCTGAAAGATTAGATCTTTTTCATAAAAACGATCAGGCAGGTTCCACGGGATGAAAATTCCGTTTTAAATGCAGTGGCTCGTAGGAAGAACAATGTCTGGTAAGTGAGTACCGATTTACTGTCCCTGTTGAGTTTTTATAAACGCTCGACTGAAGTAGAAGCAGATGCAGAAATCGTCAAGGGGTTATGGTATATAAAAACATACACGCCGGTGAAGTATTCTTCCCACGTTTTGAGTTATAAGGAGTTATTGCAGCGATGTAGTTTGCTATGGGGGAACATGTACGGGGGGTGTTTCCTCATTTGATAACTAATATTGTCAGTGCAGTTACTTGTTAGCTACACCTGAAGCAAACGCCTTGGAATGTCTCACTTCTGCCTTTGCGTATTCTCTGCCTTTCTTGTACTAGTTACCATAATACATTGGAAATCTGTTTGTTTAGGCTTTGAGCAAAGTATCTATTATCTATTTCTTTTGTGGATGCATCTCTGAAAGGTCGGATAGTCAAAAGAAAGCAAGTTGGTTCAAAATAAAAAGACATGCAACAAACTGAAAACTGGGTCACTGGAGGCAATTAGTGTGTGTTGCTTTTTAACAGAAGCATTCTGGCAGTCGATATCTTCTTCAGATAGTTTGATAGATGCGGATAATTTATATGGCCCACCCCCCCCTCCCAAAGCTTCATTTAAACAACATTATAACTGGAATCGTTTGTGCGTTGCACTCCCAGCGAGGTCTCACACAGACATAGTATCAGTATTTTTATCTTTTCAGTCTCAAGGGGCAGCATATTCAGCAATTACTTGACTTACGTAATCGGCAGATTCTCTTAGCTGACTTGTGAAAGAAAACTGACACTACCTCACTGATGAAAACCCATACAATTCCTTATCATAGGGAATTTTATGATGCATTCGAGATAGACATATATTAAATGAGAGTAGGAGGAAAACAATGTGTTGTAATAGCTTGCTGAGGGTACTTGTTTTTCCACTTTAGTGTATGCTTGTATATTATATAATTCCGGCCCTCTGGAACAGGCACCACTACATGACAGAAAGCCTCCAGTCATAGTTCTCTTGACCAGACGTAAATTGTTATTAGAATCAAGTCCATAGACTGGTTATACCTTGACATTAATGTATTGGCTAAACCTATGACCTGATTACATCATCAAACACGGGTAACAAAAGGCCAGAAAAATCTTCCCCTAATTTTAAAACAATTTCCTCGTCAACATATCGGACACATGAGGGAAACAATTGTTCAATTTTGGCTAATGGTCTGTTGTCCTCATTCTGCGTAATGAACGTGAATAAGAACTGGACGAGATGTTCTCTGCTCTCGACTTGATCGATGGATACAAATTTTTGAACTGTATTTTGTGGAACCAAAATATACCTATAATTTCATTTTAGTGGATAGCTAACAGAACTAGGTAGTACATAGGTTTGCGACCGACCACCAGTTTTCTAGCCTGTGTTTTTAAAAGATAATTGTCCGCCGTAATTAGCCCTGTACCTTAATTAATAGAGCGAAAATTACCATCATTTTGTATAGGCTCGTCCAAGATCCACTCCTTCCCACCATCACGATGCCCCTCTAAGGGAGCAATTTGTTGCCTTCCCCCCTGACAAAATCTTAATTGTCCCCTGTGATTATCGGTTATAAGTTCTATTTTTGATTGTCCTCAGAACATCCTCATTTTTCTCGTGCATGTCTGATCACTGGTTTTTAATCACACTTTTCCTTTTTTTCTTCCATGGTACTAAGGATTTTACGTCCTTCAGCCATTAAACGATTGCAAGTTTTATGATTATAGTTTAGTTTTCATGTTGCATTTAAAACCTCCCTAACCCCCTAGCTTTCTTAAGCTTTGGTAGATAAGGTGGTTTTTGATACTAATACTCGCTAAATCTCTGAATTGGTTTTCCTTTCCCACACCTGTGTTTGTTGTGAGCAAAAAACAACACAATATTTACACAGGGCCCCCTTCCTGTTTTGCTTTGCCGAATTCAAGCAAAAAAACTGAAGTACACAGACCAGCTAATAAGAAGCTCAAAACATAGAGGTAATTAAAACAAAATAAATAATAAAGCTATGGGGGGAGGGAGGAGTACTATAAAAAACAGCAAAATAAAACTATAGAAACTACCAAAAGAAAACAGGGAAAATGTAAGCTTATATAAAAAAAAAATAAAAAATAAAAAAAAACAACCACAACAACACAAATATTCAAAATATGGTGAAAAAACTATAGACCATGTTTGAAGTCCTTTTCCCCCAACCTACATATATTCGAAAACCATTCTCTGTTATTTTTCAACTTTAGGCAAATTCGTAAACTACGGTTTGAAGCTCTTCCCAACATTATGATTCTCAATAATTGAAATTTTATTCTCTCTGTTCATTTGTTGAAGTGAGAAAGGGAAGTTTGGAGGAGCAGTAATTGACCATATAACATCATTGATATTGATGAACTAACAAAGGTGTGATTCTTACTCTCGTTAAAGGGTTTATATTCAATTTCACCTGTGGTGATCCTTGAATCTCACAACGAGTGCTGGCCCGAGTTGATTGTAGCACAAGTGGAGGGACACTCGTGGTGTTATATTTTATACAAAAGCGATGTCTGCATTCGTCTGATCTCAGAGAACGAAATCAGTACGTTAAGTAATTTTCGTTCACTGAAAAAAAGTCTTGAAATCTTGAACTCTGTCTCCTCTTCATTTTAAATGTTTTAATTGTAACCTATGTACTTCACCACTTAGACTGTCCCACCTATAAAGTTAATCAGGATCATTTTTTAAATAACGCGACATTACAAAACATATCACTTGATAACAGTCCCGCACCTACAATCTCAAGCACATATGCATTACGAGTCACTTAAAAATGGTCACCTACGGGGTGATACGCACTTAGGACAACTAGCAGGTACATTTGATAATGGCGTGGTAGTGCGGAATGAGGTCAGGTGTGGTGAGGAGTGGGTGGGGGGGGTTTGTAGTAGGAGAGAGGAGGGTTGCTGAGGTCAGCGGGGGCCGTCGGCTGACAGCGTCCATCGTCATAATAGCTGCAAGCGCCTGGCGCTGGCACTAACATCGATGCGCCTGACCGACGCGACAAGTTCAGCGAGCGTCAGGCTCACCTCGCACTTCTTTAACCATGTAATGCCAACCGCTTATGTTTGCATGCTTTACAAAATATTATAGGTAATATTCAAACTCACTGAATAAAATAAAATATTTGAATAATTGTTTTGAAGGTATCATAATGTTATTCATTAAAAATTCCACTATAAAACTATAATTACTGAATAAGTAAGTCCGAAAGAGTATAGAAACCACAGCTTAATTGTGAATAATAAAATATAAATTATCAGTATATAGATTTATAAATTATTTTTTTTTTGTGTTTTCAAATATTCGGGGTGGGGTCTCGAAGCCCCCAGAGCCCCCCCCTTATATACCGCCCTTGGAACTTGATGACAAGTATTAAATGAATTTAACTATACATCCAATACAGATATAATTCGTATAAAGAGCTTTTAAGTTTTTAAAAATAATATTTCCAAAATAACATGTTTTAGCTTTGTTAACAACTCTCATTATCAAATTCAAGTTGTTATCTATTACTTCCTGCATACTTGTGTATTTCACAAACCAAGTAGATACAACTAAGGTTTCTCTTTGTGTTTTATTTTCTGTTCAGTTCCCCAAATTATATTTTGACATCTGTTTGGATTTATAACCCCTTAGAAAAAGTGTACAATAAAAAGATTACCAAACCAACAATTTTAATAAAATTCTCTGTTCTTGTTCAACACCAAATATCGAAACTTGTTTCCATTTAAAAACAAAACAAATGATGGCTTAGGGTTTCCCTGAGATTGAATTAATAAATTATAACTGAGCTCTAAAATAACTATAAAATCACAATTGGTAGTATTTTGTCAATTTCAGGTTATTTACTACTCAATATTGTGTCATATTAATATTTTATAAATACAGTAGCTAAAAATATGAGACAACAAATAAAATACACAGTTATTTGGACTAAATATATAGAACATCATCATTACTTTTTCAAAAATCAAACAAATTTATTACATACCATTAAACAACAACAGTACAACTATTTTATCAAAACCAAGAAGATGTTTATAATATTGTTTAGGTAAGATTTTTATAAAAATAAAAAGAGATTTTTCCTCATTAATTATTATAGTAAGAGATACAATAAATTTAATATTTAATATTTCTTCAGTGTATTACTATATATTAGTAGAATGTTTATTGTGTTAGAATGAAAAATAAGTTTAAACAGGGCTGAGTTTCTGGTGAAATATTTATAACATCCACGAATAGCTGAAAATTTCAAATGTGGCTAAAAATAGTTGTTTACTACAACGAAAAGTTATTAGTTGTTAATTTTTCTTTGTTTGTTTACAAGATGTTAATATAATATAGTTACAGACTAGCGTTGAACCCAGTAACGGCGCGCTTTCGGCTGCGTCATTTATCAATAATTATACCCGACCCGGCTGACGCACGCAAAATCTTGAATAACCGAAAGTCCATATATTACTTAGTATAATTTTTTTATTTACTATACATCAAATTTTAGATATAAATTAGGTTATATCTCCGATGACCACCGATTGAGCTTGCCTTTGGTTGTCCTCGATCGCGAGAGATGGTGAATAATGTAACACACAGGAGTTGTATTGAGGAAACCATACTTCTGCGTTTCAATAAAAAAACAACTAAGAGGTTGAATTAATTTAATAACATTCTTTATATTTGTAGCGCATACGGTAAGATAGATAATTATGAGATATCTGCATTGTAGCTCTTCTTATTCGAAGCCATGAGTCGATTGGGTTTTAAAATTAAATATAAAATAGTTGGTCCTTTAAAGGGATGTAATTTATATACGGTCAAATTTGAATTGTATTATCTAGGCTAGGTAAAGTATCTATGTTTAAACAGTGATTTGTCAGAAGACAGTTTATAAACAAAATTTAGTCGTATCTCTTAGAGCTTACTCCTATTGCTTTAAAACTATAAGTGTTAAAATTAATATGTTTAGTACAAAGAACAGCTGATTAAAAATTTGAGAAAAGACCTCTTTCACTTAATAACAATAATGTTTTAGTCTGCAATGTGCATTTCTTACGGGTATAGTTATCTAGTAAAGCCAAGTGGTGCGGAATCCTGAAGTCGTGGAAAGGGATAAAAAAAAGTATCTCTATAACCTACTACTCTTTAGATCAATACGAACACAATTTTATTTAAAAAATTAGGATGCTAATGCCCTCCAGCTCGTATTTGTGTAGTGTGATGGCTGTTACAATCGACGTAACTAGTTTTTCATATTTTATATAGATAGATATATGATTACATAACCGTAAGAAAGAATCATCTAGACTACACATCTGTCAACAGACAATTTTAACTGCGCGACTTCTACTAACAGAAGCTGGCTAGGCTCTATGAAGTAAAATAATTCCACGATAGGTCCAGCTTACTAGACATCATCATCTAGTGCATTAAACTTTATCTCTCTCTCTCTCTCGTCCATATATCCACGTCACCAAGGCCCATCCATTTGTGAATAAATTTTTGCTGTCAGGTCCATATTGTAAGTTTTAAATCTTTCAGGACCACAGTTTGTTTTAGCATTGGAAATGTTTGAAACCTCAGATTACAACATGGAATTAGCAATAAAAAATTATCAGAATTGCAGCTTTTTAACTGCTAATTGTTGATGATTTTTAGTGTTATTGAGTAGTATTGTAGCTTATTTTATATTATTTATTCTTCTGTTTTGAAGTATTAGAAATTACTAACAAAAGCGATTAGCAAAAATTTGTTAATACACCCTTAATAAGCATATTTTAATAGTAGGTAAAATGTATATACAAATATATTATATAGTAATTGTTGTGTCAAGAACGCATTACCATTAACATTTTTTTTATGGGAGGACATAGAACAACTTGGACATTTTCCCAAAGACAGAGTAAAATACCTTTCATTTTGTATTTCCTATATCAAGGTCTCTTGATCCCCATATTCTGTGTTGAGATATGATCTTTCAGCCAAGTACATTTCAGTAATACTGAATTAATTTTAATAATAATAATACATTTTACTAAAAAAAGTAATAAATTGAAACATATTTTTTTAAAAATTTGAGTAACTGTGGCTAAGATCTTTGTTTTGTGGTCGAAAAACTCCCTTGTTGAAACTTTATGTGTTATACAGTGAAAAGATTAACACAAATCTTACACATATGGAAATCCAAAATGTTCATCAAATACAACATTTTTTTTTTAAATAACCTACAATATGTTATCTTGGGCATAAAAAAACACCTTGTTTGTTATGATTTTATACTTTTCTTTTAAGGCAAAATCTTGAAATAAAGAATCAATTCCTACCAAGTAGATCCTATAATACTAAATATGCATGGTTACATGAAGATACAAAATACAAGCGAAGGGAAATTAGTTGTATGAAGTTGTGATAGTGTTAATGGATGAACAAATTATTCTTAAGTAGATAAAATTTTTCTAAAAATATTCCTGTTTAGTTCGAAACTATGTCTTTAATTGGCTGGAAATACGTAAGTTTAAATAAATGTGGGCCAATATTTGTCCAAGTTTTGGCCATTATAAATGCAGTCACAAATCAAATTGAAAAAAGTATTGTAATAGCGCTTCCAATTTTTAAGAACATAAACTTTAAGACTTACTTAAGTTTATACTATCAACATAAAATGTCATGTATACGAGCACAAGGTGAGAACTAATCAAAGTAATGTTAATTGTCTTCCAAAAATATGTTCTGTTAGGCCTCTTCCACACTATGCTTTTTGAGACGAAGTACAGTTAGAGTCCCAATAGCGTATACTGTGACAATAAAATTTCTAGTATTCAGGGTTCTGATTCCAGTCCAAGAATTCCCTCATAGCCCAAATAGTCGACGTTTGAAGAATGTGTTAAGTTACTCTGGCACTTACATGTCGATGAATTAATAGGAGGTAGTGAGTTTTTTTTCTTTTATTCCAACCAGACAGAGCGCAGATAACAAAAGTATTGTCCGAAATGGAGTCACTTATAGCATGTATCGGCAGGAATATTTTCACTTGAGATTCAGCTCAATTTTCACGCATTCAAAAAAAGAACCAGCCATTTTGATGCAGATTAGCATCTAAGGAGGAACTGATGACCTTAAAAACTCACTCTTGGTTCGCTGAAAAGTTTGGAGTCCCGTGTCATGTTATGATAACAATAAGAATTTCATCAATACATGATAAGTTTTTCCTAGTATGAGTCTTAAAATGTACAATATTTATATATCCCCAATCAAAATAATTCTGCTGTGGAGTCCAGGAAATGTTTATCCAGAAACTTTATATAAGGATCTCGACTAGCTTCTGCTGTGATGTCCAAGATCAGAATTATAATAGGAGTGCCGTGATATAACACCTCATCATATTAAAGTTTTTGTTCCTTTTCCAGAAATTTTAGATACAGAGGTCATACTGTTACTGTGACAGTGTCACATGACAGGAGGTATATACTGATGATGTTCCGGCAAAATTTCCCAAAAACTTGTAAGTTTTCCATTCCTCTATTTTAGTTAAAATTTTTTTTTTATATTGCTATACGCCTCCTTTTAATGTTATTGAGCACTCTGTCCAAACGTGGATGACCAGAGTATAACACCATTTAAATTGTGTATTTATTTAAGTAACAGATGTTACCAAGTCTGAACATAAAAATATGAATGTGTAAAAAAAGTGAAAGTGACTTTTTGTATATCAATGAACATGGAATAGTTTTGGCATAAAAATGGGTACTGTTCAGCAACTGAAGATATTGCATCATTTGGATATAAAACTACCCATATTAAAAAATTGTTTAAAGGCACCAGTTTAAAATATACTAAGGGGTTTTAAAGCAGAAAGTATAAAATTTCTAACTAGTTAAAAATTCCAATATAGGTACCAAAACACATAGATAAATTAGTGCCTAAATAAATTTTGTTTAAAAATGAGTTGAAATCCGTAACGAACAACTCTGACACATATATATTTTGTATATTAATCACTAATTCATGCACCAATAAAGACAAAATTTTGGAAAAGGGAATTTCGAGCGTCCAAGAAAATATTGGTAAGTGCCTGAGTGCTAAAATGTTTTGTCTCTGTGTCACCTATAACTGTTAATATGCTCTGTACGCACAATGTTCAAAGAGAAAGATGTAACACTAAATCTTATCTACATGTAGCAATAGTTTTAGGGTTTATTAAGTGAATGATTTTTATGGCAGAGTTTTTAAAAATAATAATTGCCATTTGAATTACTATTGATATGTAAAAATTAGTTGAGTAAATAGATAGTAATTTTAAAACCATTCCTTTTTGCAGTACAGTAGTTAATAACCTGGAATATCATTTGTATAACTAGTATTAGAATCAGCATTCAATTAAAAGTGTAATTTAAAATAGATTCTTATAATATTACCATTATCAGTTCAAGCTTGTGAGCAAGTAATAAAAATTATTCGGTTTTTAGAAATAAGAAATTGTTATTTTCAAATGTATATAAAATCTCCTAGTCTATGTTAAATGGCTCAATGTTTGAATGACCATTTGTGCAGGGTCAATAACATATGAAAATTATAAAGTTATTAATATGACTAGAATACGAATGAGAAAAGAATGAGAAATAATTTGTATAAGGCCACTATAGATATTCACACGACAATACATAGGCAGGTATCCAAGTATAGATTTATAATTAGTACTTCTACTAAGTTAAAAAGAAGTCATTCGTCCAGAGTGCCATATTGAACTCAGATAAGAAACTCACTTATTGAATAACAATGCATTATTTAAAACAGAAAAATTATATAATTTAATGATGTTAAACAGAACAGTACTATCTATAATTTTTTCATTTTCATAGGCAATTTACATTTAAGCCAAATGAATATACATTTAAAAAGACTGCAATGTATAGGCAGAGGTAAATTTTTTTCAGCATTTGCTAAGTCTATTCCTGAAAGGGACAGTAAATTTTGATTAAATGCGAATTGCATTACTATGTATTGTTACGAGTGGATTTCGATTTTCTGGGAGCCATAATTACTGTCATCACTTTTCTTTCCGTAATAGATAGCCAACAAGCATTTATGCTATTATATACAGACATAGGTTATAGGTGAGAATCCTGTAGGCTGTACAAAATAATACCCTACAGTGAATCAGCCTCTAAGGGTCACCTTCAGCTACCTTACTCGACAATGAAGTACCTGGATAGCGACGAGTTGTATTCCATGTAAGAGGAACATTATCATAAATACCTCACTACAGCGGATCCTAACATGGCTTTCCAGGTTCTTCAACTCCACCCGCCATACAACAAATTCCCTGATGAGGTAAAAAAATTATGTGATTTAATGTAAAAATACTCTAAATCAAGGCAGAGGGGGATTGCGGGTAATCGGTGGTCCGTGATTCTTGGTCCAGAATTGCCGCACCACATAACGTTTATAAAATGTGAGGCCATAAATTGCTCTTCTGTCTAAGTTTATTCTATTGTTATGATAACCAAATTATTGATGTATTGTATGGGGACCAACATGATGATATGTTGATCCGATCAAGGTTAAGCCTGCAAAAAAGTTGTGATTTGTCTGTGTAGTATGTTTCGGTTTTTCAGCTTTAAGATTGCCAAAAAAGGTTTGTCACGGTGTGTTCTTATGTTATGTATTATAATAACCAATTCCCATCTAGCAGTTCAAAATACCAATTTTTGAAGTGAAAAAATTTGATTTGATTTAGCATGTGCCTAATGCTTAGTAGACTCGCTACTCAAGGTTAGGATGTTTATGTTATAGATTGTAAGTGTCATCTAGGCATAGGAGGACGACATACCGCAGGTCAACACATTTCACTCCGTATTCAAATCATTGATCATGAGGAAGTATAATTAAAAAGTATGGGGGCCCAGAAGCACTGTACCCGTTGCGGGACACCTTTACAATATTTAACATCTATGCTGCTTGATGATTCCTATGTTGGTTGCAGATAACTACATATTGTTTGTGCGATTTTTCAGGTAACTTTGGAAAAATTTTTAAGGCATATGCCTTACAATTTTATTTAGTGCCAGAAGTGAAGGAGTTATTTACTAAATCGCACGGGTGGGAAGACACATGCGCCGCTTCAGTCAAAGGGTCCTTTATGCTGAGGTCGACAGAAAATGGTGACCGTCAGCAAGTTCCTTTTCCCTTTCAATAGCAGCCTTAAGAATTTAGTTCCACCGGAATATTAAATTTTAAGGCATTGGCTGTAGAAAGACCTTATTCTAAAAAACCCAAGAATTGTGAATATCAGATTAACTTATGTTTAAACTCCGAGTGTTGAAATGCAGTTTAAATGCTGTTATGCTTGATTATTAATTTTCTATTACCTTATATAAGATCAGGAACTAAATGTGCAATAAGGGTTTGCTAAAGTTGTTAAGTGAGTATTTAATCTTTTACAACTCTACCCTTATTAAAGAACAGGAATCGACCTTTATGTGAACCTTTTAAAAATGTTAGGAAAATTCACGCTTGAGAGACAGACACCTTATTAATTAAGAGCAGTTAAGAGGAGAGGAATGTAACAGCAGATGGTATCTTATACCAGTACTGTATGAGAAACCAAATATGATCTATTGGGCTATGACCTTATTGGACAACTGATTAAACTACATTGTAAAATAAACATCAATTTTTCAGAGACATCATTAAGAACTAAAACAAGTTACAGTCGTTCATAGGTAACATCTTCTACGAACTAAAAAATCTAATATGTCGCAACAATGAGATGTTATGAATTTTGCCTAGTCAGGGTACTGTTTGATGAATTCTTTTTGAAACATTTACAAAATAAATATTATTAAAGTTCATCTGGATTTTAAAAAACGATTATTATCATACCTATGATTTCCACTTGAACCGACTTTCTTAGACATATTTACAAAATTTCGTTTCGGCTTCGTATTCGCACAAAACAATAGATTTAGTTTGGTTTTTTTCTGAACCACTTTATTGTTTAACGCGGATATAATTGCCTCCTATTTTGGCTTCTCTTATTTTGTATCCTATAACAGATCTATTAAAATTTCCTATTATAGACTATTTCCTAAATGAGATTGGCAATTCTTTGGCTAGTCAAGTTCACTCCCATTTTTAAATATTAGGTGAGATAGAGAAACGTCTAGCCTATTCATTATTTCTCCTCCAAGCTCAAGTGAGTGTAACTCCAAATGTGTACCTCCTGTAGGCCCTATTGGGGTTTTTCTTAGTTGTTTTCCAGGGGTTTATTATTCTAAGTATGTGTTTAGGTACAAACTTATGTCATATATATATATTTAAGAACTTATTTACATAAGTTGTTAAAATATCGTCGATTAATACTTTCGACAATAAAGAATGCATCCGAGTCCTGCTTTTCCTTACTTTAACATATACTTAAACAGAGTTGATGGTTAGTATTATCATTAATATTTTGGCACATTTTTATAAGACGTTACACAAGGGTTGCTATTAAAGATTTTGGGGAAACTAGTACACTACATTTTTTAACGGACAAAAATTGGTGACCTTAATGTATCACTAACATGGAAGTTTGTTCTTAAAGTCTAACTATTTATACTGATCCCAATAAAGGAAAAGTGAAAAACATTGTTCCTAAAACAATATGTTAATGATGTCCGAGTGTGGGTTCAGTTATTGGTAGGAAATTTTTAATTCCATACATGGAGGTCAAAGTGTTAACCAAAGTTTCCTGGGGCACTTCTTGCTCCTGCGGCCTTGAGGGAAAAGTGAAGTGTAATGAGAGTCTCCGCACACGAATTAAGCGTTTCCCTGTTTTCCACTTATTTGATTAATATGGCCTTAACACTTGTTTCCATTATATCCATACTTAATTGTGTCCATAGTGTGTCCATTTTGGACTCATCAGTACAACATATAATTAAAAACTAAAGTTATAGAAATCTACACAGTTCAATTGGCAGGCTAGTATCGCAATCCAGTTCAGTGGAAAAGAGCTATTATTTTTTTCAATTACCTTAAATTGAGTGGGTTGTGATTATGAACCTAGAAGTATATATTGGCGGTATCTTTTACTCCACCGTGTAATCCTTGAGGAGCGGCCGAGTAACCATAGGCTCCTAATGAAATGGTTAATCCCAATGTTAAGTAAATATTTCATGAGTTTTTTTGCTCAGAGGAAAGCCAAGGTTCCGATAAACAAAGTATAAATCTAGGTCTCGAAGATTAATGGCCCTACTTGTTTACCAATGTCAGCGAATGGGTCTTTGTTAGAAAGAACACTGCACATTATTCTTGATGATAGAAATTAAATAATGAAGAGACAACGTGCTGTACTTAAAACCTTGAGTCATTCATCAAGTGATTTTCCCGATTTGGCGTGGCAAAAAAACTTTTACTAAGTTTTAAATTTGCCCGATGGTTGGATAGTATTGGCCAAAGTTACGTAGTGTCTGGCAGAATGGTTATATACTGCTGTTTATGAATTTTGATATTCATCCCACAGGTTTAATAACATTGGCCCAAAATCATTTCTCAGGAGAATATAATTTCGTTGAAATTATAGGAGATGGGATTTCATAAACCTAACTTTAAACGTAAGAGTAACAAGTACATGGTCGCTTTGATTAGAGCTTATTACTCCCAACAACAATATTTTCCACACAATCTTATCTTATTTGTTAAGTGACTGTTACAATGTCCTCCACCATTTTTTGTGTTCAGGACTAAAACGAGAATTTAAACAAAGTGAAAAATTTAGTCTTCACAATTGTTTTGAATGGTTAAGTTGGGCATGTGGCAATTGCCTGTATTTTATTTATTTTTATTATGATTAATTTTTATATATATTTTTTTTTTTTTAATTTTTTTTTTTTTGATTTTTTTTTATTATATTTTTTTTTTTAATATATTATTTTTTTATATTGATTTATTTATATTTTATTTTTTTTTTTTTTTTTATATTTTTTTTTTTATATTTTTATGATATTTTTATTATTTTTTTTTATTTATTTTTTTATTTTTTTGTTTTTTTGTTTTTTATTTTTTATTTTTTTTTTTTTTTTTTTTTTTTTTTTTTTTTTTTTTGTAATTATTATTTTTTTTTTTTTTTTTTTTTTTTTTTTTTTTTTTATTAATATGAACCTCGTTTCTTTTTTTTGCTTGAGGCTGTCCATTATTTGTAAAGGTTATTTTGGTAGTCTTTCTTTTCCTATTAGTGGTGCAATTTCACTCTTCGAGTTTTCGATACTACTTGAAACGGAGGTATTCCATTTCCAAGGCGTGACGGTTGATGCTGAGCGAGAACTATAACGGAGAACGAGAACGGTACCGTGAAACGGGAGACGAGAACTCCGATTTCGCGCTGAGTCGAGATCCAGAGCTATTAATTGAAAAGCGAGACGTGCAAATTTATTGTTTGTCCCCAGTTTCACTTTGAATCGTAGTGGAGTAGTTCGTCTTTATTTAAGTGCTGGTTAGCTTTTTCAGATGAACCGTAAAACCTAGGATGGGTACCAGTTTGTCCTTTTGATGAGGATTTTGTATTCCATAATGTTTCCTTGAGCTGGTAAAAAAATGTCCATTATTATTTCCTGCTGAGCACGAAAACTCCCCGCCAAGTTTCACAGCACACCAGAAATAAGAACTGACTGTCCTTTGGTCACCTATAACAAACTAATGGCTTTCTGCTTATGGATATATCAAAGGCAGTCATGCCTTTAGAACCTGAGTAGTTTTCGTCCGATTTATTCAGCATATTGATGTTGTTCATCTTAGGTCGATTTATAATTTTCTAGATAGCTGAAAAAACCTGGTCAGTATAAAATTTGTATTTGGTACAAAAAAAACACTGGCCTAAAGCTACTAACTATCTTCATTCACTTTTTAAAAGTCATACTCACAAGTATGTATCATTCGAATTGTTTCAGAAACCCGGCACTTTATCACAATTTCCCCAATTTTAATTATTTTATTTTACCTAAGTCACCTGCAGATGTCCTGATATTCTTTCTCGGTTAAAATATACCACACATGTACTGTGGTACCAGAACAAAGTGGCATGTTTTTCCATCACATTTGAATCGCATCTAACATATAGTTTTTTAGAGGACGTTTTTTTATCGTCACGACAGGTGTGGCGATTGGGGCCGACATTTAGTGATCATTTTCTTTCAGTTCGGTCGGCCATTCTTTGCGCAAGAATTCCCCCTATTTTTGACGATGTGAGAAGGATTGTGAAGGAAACAGGATTATTCCGCGTGGACAATTGCCATCGTTTAAAGTGTAGATACAAGAAAACAGTAACACTCGACGTTTCGAGATTACTGCAATACTGATCTCTCTCTTCTTCAGGTAAAGAACCTAACCTAATACATAATTACAGAACTAAGGTTAAAATAAACAAATCTTACTAGAAAGCGTTTGTGGCAACGTACGCCTGAGTCAGAGAAATCACAACCTACATGTTGTAATGTCGAACTTCAACTAACAGCTAAAAGTACATGCACTTTAATAAAAAAAACTATACACAACACCAATCATAAAACTAAACTGTACGGTAATACGAGGTCACAATATGTCCTTCACCTCGTCCTACAAACCATTTAACGACTATGACCAGGAGGGGGTATCCAATGGTTAATCGTGACGGACCCGGCTAAAAACAAGATGGCGGAAATACAAGGGAAGGGGAACATGAATTGGCCCTTTTCGTTATTATTGGGTTCATACAGCGAAGATTGAACTTCTTAAAACCCATGATTGTGCCTCCGCATTGGTTTAATTGCCAAATATCTCGATCCAGTTTGATACTTTTGGTAGTCCTCTTTAGTTATCATTTTTTATGAATTGGCAACCACCCCAAAGCGGCCTAAATCTCGACCTGATGGTTGACTGATTGTTGAGTCTGGCGCAATTTTAATGTAAGTTGCCTCAATTAATTTCCTTTTGAAGAAATGTGGTTTCCCCGATGTATTATAATGTGGGCTTCATCCCAATTTCATATGATGGTCTTTTCGGACCATACAATTGGTGGGTGGCAATTTTTGTATACTTTTCTGTGAGTACCCGTTTCTGCGTGTTTTTTCTTGTTGTGTTCTTTATGATTCCTTATGTTATAGCGATCGTTTTTTTGTCCTCGCCGTATGTATTCCGCTATCTGTCAGCTACGATTTATATACGTGTAATCACAACTGTTGTTTGGAATCCTGTGTGCTCATGTTTTTTGGTTTTGTTTTTTACGAGACATTTTGTCTAAGAGTGTTGTTTGTTTTAAAAACGCCGGTTCTAATGTTGTAACTTTCTCTACCATACTCTTCTAAGTTTTCTTTCCGCTAATCCCGGCACATAATGGATGACAAAGAACTCAAATTTGATCACAATTCTGGAGTTTTCTGACCTCCAGGAAAGATTCTTCTTGGTTCGTTTGCACTTATTAATCTACTAATTGAGTGGTATCCATTGCTTTCTGAGATCCGATTCAATTTTCCCTTTAAATGTCTTCTGTTTAGTCCATCTTTATCTGAGCACAAACTCTTTGCTGCCTCTATCAAACAACGAGTAGGCTACTTTCCTCCTTTGACAGATTTTTTGATGGTTTGGAGTTGTTAACTTTAAATATTTTCGTACCTGTTGTGGTGTAAGTCTTTCGATAAACAGTTGTCTTAAGGACATCCCGTATCGTCTTAATACACACACCTAAAATGCTCAACCCAAAAAGGGAAGTCATGTTGGAACTTTCCCACTTCCATTGTGAGGCCGGATGTGGGAAGAGAATATCTATTTAATGTGATTCCAAAAAATTTATTAATTCAATGTCTCGCATGAGAAAAAATAACAAGGTTATCAACCGACATACCTCCAACCCAAATCTTCGGTTTTTGAACTGAGTCTGAAGCAAAGCTATTGTCGCTCCAGATTCCTCCATAAAGATAATTTGAGCGAAAATAGGAGAACAGTGAGGAACCCATTGCCATCATCCCCTCAACTTGACGGTAAATTTTACCCCTCTAAACACGTCAAAAAAATTAGCATTGAAGTGCATAGTTCTAAACAGTTCACATAATTTAACTGGCAACGGGAAGTTAGTTTCCTATCCTTTTAAATGTTTGGTCTTCTTGTGAGGACGTGAATTAATAATTCCCGAGAGTTTTCTGGAACTGGCTACAAATTTGGTTAAAAATAGACTTTTATCCGACATCAAAACTTACCAGTTTTGTCAGATTTCAGGTCAAACTTTAGGTGAATATATGACTTTTCCCTAACAGAAATCCTTAGAGTGAATTTTTTGATGAAAGAGTCCCCGTTTTGTCCTACCAACTGGTGTTAAGAATGGTCCAAGAGAGACTTTAGACAAATTCCTGCAAGTGGTGAATCACGAGAACCTAATGAGTCTGGGCCTGAGAGGGGATGGTAGGTTGAGTGGATTTTGGGAAGGCCAATACATATGGGGGATTTTGGATGTGGTGCTGAGTTAAATAAGATCTAAATTTATCTGAAAAAAATTCTTTATGTTTTCTTGCTCAAGAGTGTTTGCTACTGTTGGCGTTCAAATGAATCAGTCGGTCTTTAATTAAAACTTGTAATATTGGACCAGTATTTAAAGTTGCCGCAATTCTTTTCTTTATACTCTACGTGAGTCAAGTTCCACAGTATCGTAGCCTTGTCGGCAGGGTATATTTTGGACCGGGTGTCCATCCTTTCCCAAGGATCGACCTGGCCCCTATTTTCTCCTCTTATTGTTAAAATTGGGTTTTGTGGTAGGAAATTTTACTGAGTAAAAGACTGGCCCTCGCAGCGTGAGAGCGTGTCCACCTCTGGTTTCTCAGGTAAACTGTGAAACAGGCCTGTGACTCAATTCCAGTTACGAAATCAAGTGCCGATTTAAACGAATACCGATTTTTGTGCCACAGAAAGGTTTTAAACCCCTTTGGATAATACTGATAGTTTCCGCGGTTCATTCAGGATTATTCGAAAGAGAGGATTGATTCTACGTTGTTTGATTATTATTATGCATCCGTATGTCAACGTGCCATGCCTTAGGCAAATCACATATGTTTTTAGCCTAGATCTTTTCACACACCATTTTGGAGATTTTCTTTTTTCTTATCGTGTTTACAGAAACTTTTATACATCTATTTTTGATGCATTCGAGCCATGTTGTTTGTGAATTTCTAGTACCGGATCAGTGTGTTTTAATTCCAGTTTCTTTTTACACTCAATACTATTTTTGTGGAGGAAGTATTTTTTCACGATGATGATATGCAATTTCTTTCTTTAAAGTAAAGATTTAGAAGCAGAAAGTGACAAAATTTTAACTTGGCTTACCTACTAAATGAAAAGGAGTTTATTTAGAGTTAACCCATATAGGCATAAGGTCTTCAACCGACTTACAATTATGCAAGAAATGTTAAATGGATTAATGTGTTTGTTAGTTGTAATTTAAGATGCAAGCTCTCAAGGTCTTTTGATGTTGTTTATTACTGGGTTCCGGTCCGAACCGAGAATCAATACTTATGAGTTTGAAGTGTTATTTTTGACGGATGGTAAGGATTGTGTGAAAGGGAAAACAGGATTCTTTTCCGGGAACATTTGCCATCGTTTAATGCGTGAAACAAATTCAAAACAGTAAACACTAAACGTTTTCGAGGATCTATGCAATCTGACTCTGCTTCTTCAGGTATAAGAAACTAACCTAATACATAAATTGTTTGTGGACAAACTCGTGTTACAATAAACAAATCTTACTAAATGCGTTGTGTGCACGCCTGAGTCAGGAATCACACACCTACATGTTTATATGTCAAACTTTCACTAACACTAAAAGACATGACACATAATAAAAAAACCTATACAAACTACCAATCATTAAACTAAACTACAGGAAATACAGGTCCACAATAATGTCCTTCACTCGTCTACTAACTCATTTACGGAGAACAGACCAGAGTGGTGTAGCCAATGGAAATCGAGGTACGGGTGTCCGGTCTAAAAACAAGATAGGCGGAATATACAAGGGTGAAGGGGAACAGGAATGTGGCGCCTTTCGTTGTATTATTGGTTCATGCGAAGATGAACTTCTTAAAACCATATTGATGACTCCTCCGCATTGTGTTTTATTGCAAATATACCGATCCGTTTGGATACTTTTGAGTATTCTCCTGTTAGTTCATTTTTTAGAATTGGAGCAACCAAGAGAGCGGCTAAAATCGTCGACTAGATGGTTAGGACTGATTGGGTTGGTCCTGTCCAAATTTTTAAATTTGTAATGTTGCCTCAATTTAATTTTTCCTTTGTAAGAATGTGTGTTCCCGTATTATTATAGGTGGAGGCTCTTCATCCCAATTCAATATATGTGGGCTTCGTGGACCAACAATTGGTAGTGCAATTTTTGACTTATTCTCAGTGAGACCCCATTCACGTGTTTCTCTTTGTTGTTCTTTGTTCCATCCTTTGATGTTTTAAGCTGTCCCTTTTTGTCTCTGTCCTATGTATTCCCCTATTGCAGCTACATCTTTTATAACTGTAAACACAGTGTTTTTTTGAATCCTGTGTGCCATTTTTGGTTTGTTTTTACGAGAAACTTTGTCTAAGAGTGTAGTGTTGTTTTTAAACGCGGGTTCGTAATGTGTGTTACTGTTCTACCTACTCTTCTAATTTACTTTCCGTCCGATAATCCCGGGCACATAAGGGATTGACAATAATCGCAAATTTATCACAATTCTGTTTTTGTTTTCTGACTCCAGGAATGTTTCTTCCTGGTTCTGTTTGCACTTTAGTTAATTAACTATTGAGGGTATCCATTGCTTCTGAGATCCGATTCCCAAATTTTCTTAAATTCTTCTTTTAGTCCATCTTTATCTGAGCACAAGCTCTTTGCTCTATCAAACAACGAGAAAAGGCTACTCCTCCTTTGACAGATTTTTGATGGTTGGATTGATAATTTAAATATTTTCCGGTGCGTGTTATCTTTGCGAAAAAACACGTGTCTTAAGGACATCCCTAACTGCGTTAATACACACTACATCCAAAAAGGGAAGCTTGTTTGGACTTCCCTTCCAATGTGAGGCGGATGTGGACGATAAATACTATGAAAGTTATTCAAAAAATATTTAATTCAATGTCCCAAGAGAAAAAATAACAAAGGTAATCATCCACAGACCGCCACCAAATCTCGGTTTGAACTGAGCGGAAGCCAAAGCTTTTTTTCGCTCGAATTCACCATAAAGGATTATTGCGAAAATAGGAGACAGTGGAGAACCCATTGCCATCCCCTCATCTTGACGGTAAAATTTTACCTCTAACTCAAAATAATTGCATTGATTGCATAGTTCTAACAGTTCCATAATTACTGTTCACTGGAAGTTTTAGTTCTATCCTTTTAATGTTTGGTCTTCTTTTGAGACGTGATTTAAATAATTCCGAGAGTTTTCTTTGGAACTGTACATTTGTAAAAAGACTTTCGGACATCAAAACTTACCAGTTGTCAGTTTCATCAACTTTAGGGATTTTGCCCTTTTCCTACGAAATCCCTGAATTTTGAGATGAACGAGTCAGTTTTTTCCTACCAATGGTGTTAAAGAAAGACCAAGAGTTGACTTTAGACAATTCCCTGCAATGTGAATACACGAGAAACGAAAGTGATGGGCCGAGAGGGGATAGGTAAAGGGTTTGTGGATTTGGAAGCAATACATATGGGGGATTTTGGAAGAGGGTGAGGAGTTAATTTAGAATCTAAATGTATCTGAAAAAAATTCTTATATGTTTTCTTTAAAGGTGTTTGCTACTTTGCGTTCAAATTGAATCAGTCCCGTTCTTTATTTAAAACTGTATATTTGCCAGTATTTAAAGTTATCCCGCGATCTTTTCTTATACGCTACTGAGGTCAAGTACCTACAGTAGCGTTGCTTTGTCGGCAGTAAGATTTAGACCGAGTGTCCCATCTTCCCCCAGGATCGACCCTGGCCCTTCTTCTCCCTCAATAGTTGAACTGGGTTTTGTGGGGAGGAATTTTGTCTGGAGTAAAAATACTGAGGCCTCGCAGCGGGAAGCGTACACCCTGTGTTTCCTCAGTATCTGTGAAACAGCCAGACATAAATTTCCAGTTACGAAATCCCGTGCCCTTTACCGATTTTTGTGCCACAGAAAAGTTTTAAACCCCCTTGATTACACTGATATTTCCGCTTCATTCAGATTTTCGAAGTAGAGATGATTACGTTTTTATTAATTGCATCCGAATTCCACGTTTCCGATCCTTAGGCAAATCACATTTTTTTAGGCCTAATCTTTTCCAGTTTGGGAGATTATACTTTTTCTTATCTGTTTTCAGAAACTTTTATACATCTATTTTGGATGCTTTCGAGAAAGTTGTTGAATTCAGTACCGAATCAGTGTTTTTTTATTCAGTTTTTTTACACTCAATACTATTTTGGAGGAGTAATATATACGACGATGATGATATTCAATTCTTTCTTAAGTAAAGATTTAGAAGCAGAAAGACAAAATTTTTAACTGGCTATCCCTATATGAAAAGAGTTTTTTTAGAGTTAACCCTATAAGGCATAAGGTCTCTCTAACCTAACGATTTATGCCAAGAAAAGGTAAATGATTATGTGTTTAGTTAATTTACATGCAAGCTCTCAAGTCTTTGATTGTTTACTGGTTCCGGTTCCGGTCCGTGACCGAGAATCAATTCTTTGTTTGAAGGTTAATTTTTGACGATGGAAAGGATTGTGAAGGAAACAGGATTTTTCCGGATATTTTCCATCGTTCAGTGAAACAAGAAATCAGTAACACTACGTTTCGAGATCTGCAATTTTTATTTCTTCTTCAGGTAAAGAACTAACCTAATACATAATTACAAAACTAGGTTAAAATAAACAAATTTGTTGTATAGTTTTTTTATTAAGTGCATGTTTATAGAGTTAGTGAAGTTGACAAACAACATATAGGTTATGATTCCTGACTTAGGCGTGCCACAACGCTTTGGTAAGATTTGTTTATTTTAACCTAGTTTGTAATTATGTATTAGGTTAGTTCTTTACCTGAAGAAGAGATCAGATTGCAGATCTCGAAACGTAGTGTTACTGTTTTCTTGTTTCACTTAACGATGGCAAATGTCCGGAAAAATCCTGTTTCCTTCACAATCCTTCCATCGTCAAAAATAACCTTCAAACAAAGAATTGATTCTCGGTACCGGACCCGGAACCAGTAAACAAATCAAAGACCTTGAGAGCTTGCATCTTAAATTAACTAAACACATTAATCATTTAACTTTCTTGCATAAATGTAAGGTTGAAGACCTTATGCCTATAGGGTTAACTCTAAAAACTCCTTTTCATAGTAGGAAAGCCAGTAAAATTTTGTCTTCTGCTTCTAAATCTTTACTTAAAGAAAGAATTGCATATCATCATCGTGAAAAATACCTCCTCCAAAATAGTATTGAGTGTAAAAAAACTGAATTAAAAACACTGATCGGTACAGAATTCAACAACATTCTCGAAAGCATCCAAAATAGATGTATAAAAGTTTCTGAAACAGATAAGAAAAAGAAAATCTCCAAACTGGAAAAGATTAGGCCTAAAAAAATGTGATTTGCCTAAGGATGGCAACGTGAATACGGATGCAAATAATAAAAACGTAATCAATCTCTCTTCGAAAATCCTGAATGAAGCGGAAATATCAGTATTATCCAAGGGTTTAAACTTTTCTGTGGCACAAAAATCGGTAAAGGCACTGGATTTCGTAACTGGAATTGAGTCGGCTGTTTCACAGTTACCTGAGGAACAGGGTGACCGCTTCCGCTGCGAGGCCAGTCTTTTACTCAGAAAAATTCCTCCCACAAAACCCAATTTAACAATAGAGGAGAAAAAGGCCAGGTCGATCCTTGGGAAAGATGACACGGTCAAAATCTTACCTGCCGACAAAGGCAACGCTACTGTGGTACTTGGACTCAGTAGCGTATAAAGAAAAGATCGCGGAAACTTTAAATACTGGCAAATATACAGTTTTAAATAAAGACCGACTGATTTCATTTGAACGCAAAGTAGCAAACACCTTAAGAAAACATAAAGAATTTTTTTCAGATAAATTTAGATCTAAATTAACTCCTCACCACTCCAAAATCCCCCATATGTATGGCCTTCCCAAAATCCACAAACCTACCATCCCTCTCCGGCCCATCATTAGTTCTCGTGATTCACCTTGCAGGGAATTGTCTAAAGTCCTCTTGGACATCTTAACACCATTGGTAGGAAAAACTGACTCTTTCATCAAAAATTTCCAGGGATTTCGTAGAAAAGTCAAAATCCCTAAAGTTGACTGAAACTGACAAACTGGTAAGTTTTGATGTCGAAAGTCTATTTACAAATGTACCAGTTCCAGAAACTCTCGGAATTATTAAATCACGTCTCAAAGAAGACCAAACATTAAAGGATAGAACTAAACTTCCCGTGCCAGTAATTATGGAACTGTTAGAACTATGCACTCAATGCAATTATTTTGAGTTAGAGGGTAAAATTTACCGTCAAGATGAGGGGATGGCAATGGGTTCTCCACTGTCTCCTATTTTCGCCAATATCTTTATGGAGGAATTCGAGCGAAAAGCTTTGGCTTCAGCTCAGTTCAAACCGAAGATTTGGTGGAGGTATGTGGATGATACCTTTGTTATTTTTTCTCATGGAGACATTGAATTAAATAATTTTTTGAATCACTTTAATAGTATTTCTCCTTCCATCCGCCTCACAATGGAAGTGGAAGTCCAAAACAAGCTTCCCTTTTTGGATGTGTGTGTATTTAAGAGATAGGGATGTTCCTTAAGACAACTGTTTTTCGAAAGATAACACACACAGGAAAATATTTAAAATTATCAATCCAACCATCAAAAATCTGTCAAAGAAGGAGTAGCCTACTCGTTGTTTGATAGAGCAAAGAGCTTGTGCTCAGATAAAGATGGACTAAAAGAAGAATTTAAGAAAATTGAATCGGATCTCAGAAGCAATGGATACCCTCAATTAGTAATTAATACAGTGCAAACGAACCAGAAGAATCATTCCTGAGTCAGAAAAACAGAATTGTGATAAATTTGCGTTTATGTCAATCCCTTATGTGCCGGGATTATCGGAGAAAATTAGAATGAGTAGGTAGAAAGTACAACATTAGAACCGCGTTTAAAACACACAAACACTCTTAGACAAAGTCTCGTAAAAACAAAACCAAAAAATGGCACACAGGATTCCAAAAACTGTGTTTACAGTATAAAATGTAGCTGCAATAGGGAATACATAGGCGAGACAAAAAGACCGCTAAACATAAGGATAAAAGAACACAAAGAAAACACGAGAAAAGGGTCTCACAGAAAAGTCAAAAATTGCACACCATTGTTGGTCCGAAGACCATCATATGAATTGGGATGAAGCCCACATAATACATCGGGAACCACATTTCTTCAAAAGGAAATTAATTGAGGCAACATACAATTAAATTGGCAGACCAACCAATCAGTCAACCATCAGTCGAGATTAGGCCGCTTTGGTTGCCAATTCTAAAAAATGAACTAAAGAGAATACCAAAAGTATCAAACGGATCGGATATTTGCAATAAAACCAATGCGGAGTCACAATATGGTTTTAAGAAGTTCATCTCGCCATGAACCAATAATAACGAAAGGGCCCATTCCTGTTCCCCTTCCCTTGTATTTCCGCCATCTTGTTTTAGCCGGCCGTCACGATTACCATTGGCTACCCCCTCTGGTCAGTCGTAAATGGTTAGTAGACGAGTGAAGACATATTGTGACCTGTATTCCGTAGTTTAGTTTAATGATTGGTGTTTTTGTATAGTTTTTTTATTAAGTGCATGTCTTTAGTGTTAGTGAAGTTGACATACAACATGTAGGTTGTGATTCCTGACTCAGGCGTGCCACAACGCTTTAGTAAGATTTGTTTATTTTAACCTAGTTTGTAATTATGTATTAGGTTAGTTCTTTACCTGAAGAAGAGATTCAGATTGCAGATCTCGAAAACGTAGTGTTACTGTTTTCTTGTTTCACTTAACGATGGCAAATGTCCGGAAAAATCCTGTTTCCTTCACAATCCTTCCATCGTCAAAAATAACCTTCAAACAAAGAATTGATTCTCGGTACGGACCCGGAACCAGTAAACAAATCAAAGACCTTGAGAGCTTGCATCTTAAATTAACTAAACACATTAATCATTTAACTTTCTTGCATAAATGTAAGGTTGAAGACCTTATGCCTATAGGGTTAACTCTAAAAACTCCTTTTCATAGTAGGAAAGCCAGTAAAATTTTGTCCTTCTGCTTCTAAATCTTTACTTAAAGAAAGAATTGCATATCATCATCGTGAAAAATACCTCCTCCAAAATAGTATTGAGTGTAAAAAAAACTGAATTAAAAAAACACTGATCGGTACAGAATTCAACAACATTCTCGAAAGCATCCAAAATAGATGTATAAAAGTTTCTGAAAACAGATAAGAAAAAGAAAATCTCCAAACTGGAAAAGATTAGGCCTAAAACATGTGATTTGCCTAAGGATGGCAACGTGAATACGGATGCAAATAATAAAAACGTAATCAATCTCTCTTCGAAAATCCTGAATGAAGCGGAAATATCAGTATTATCCAAGGGTTTTAAACTTTTCTGTTGGCACAAAAATCGGTAAAGGCACTGGATTTCGTAACTGGAATTGAGTCGGCTGTTTCACAGTTACCTGAGGAACAGGGTGACCGCTTCCGCTGCGAGGCCAGTCTTTTACTCAGAAAAATTCCTCCCACAAAACCCAATTTAACAATAGAGGAGAAAAAGGCCAGGTCGATCCTTGGGAAAGATGACACGGTCAAAAATCTTACCTGCCGACATAAGGCAACGCTACTGTTGGTACTTGACTCAGTAGCGTATAAAGAAAAGATTGCGGAAACTTTAAAATACTGGCAAATATACAGTTTTAAAATAAAGACCCGACTGATTCATTTGAACGCAAATGTAGCAAACACCTTAAGAAAACATAAAGAATTTTTTTCAGATAAATTTAGATCTAAATTAACTCCTCACCACTCCAAAATTCCCCCATATGTATGGCCTTCCCAAAATCCACAAACCTACCATCCCTCTCCGGCCCATCATTAGTTCTCGTGATTCACCTTGCAGGGAATTGTCTAAAGTCCTCTTGGACATCTTAACACCATTGGTAGGAAAAACTGACTCTTTCATCAAAAAATTCCAGGGATTTCGTAGAAAAGTCAAAATCCCTAAAGTTGACTGAAACTGACAAACTGGTAAGTTTTGATGTCGAAAGTCTATTTACAAAATGTACCAGTTCCAGAAACTCTCGGAATTATTAAATCACGTCTCAAAGAAGACCAAACATTAAAGGATAGAACTAAACTTCCCGTGCCAGTAATTATGGAACTGTTAGAAACTATGCACTCAATGCAATTATTTTGAGTTAGAGGGTTAAAATTTACCGTCAAGATGAGGGGATGGCAATGGGTTCTCCACTGTCTCCCTATTTTCGCCAATATCTTTATGGAGGAATTCGAGCGAAAAGCTTTGGGCTTCAGCTCAGTTCAAACCGAAGATTTGGTGGAGGTATGTGGATGATACCTTTGTTATTTTTTCTCATGGAGACATTGAATTAAAATAATTTTTTGAATCACATTAATAGTATTTCTCCTTCCATCCGCCTCACAATGGAAGTGGAAGTCCAAAACAAGCTTCCCTTTTTGGATGTGTGTGTATTAAGAGATAGGGATGTCCTTAAGACAACTGTTTTTCGAAAGATAACACACACAGGAAAATATTTAAATTATCAATCCAACCATCAAAAAATCTGTCAAAGAAGGAGTAGCCTACTCGTTGTTTGATAGAGCAAAGAGCTTGTGCTCAGATAAAGATGGACTAAAAGAAGAATTTAAGAAAATTGAATCGGATCTCAGAAGCAATGGATACCCTCAATTAGTAATTAATAAGTGCAAACGAACCAGAAGAATCATTCCTGAGTGTCAGAAAAACAGAAATTGTGATAAATTTGCGTTTATGTCAATCCCTTATGTGCCGGGATTATCGGAGAAAGAAAATTAGAAGAGTAGGTAGAAAGTACAACATTAGAACCGCGTTTAAAACACAACAACACTCTTAGACAAAGTCTCGTAAAAACAAAACCAAAAAATGGCACACAGGATTCCAAAAACTGTGTTTACAGTATAAAATGTAGCTGCAATAGGGAATACATAGGCGAGACAAAAAAGACCGCTAAACATAAGGATAAAAGAACACAAAGAAAACACGAGAAAAGGGTCTCACAGAAAAGTCAAAAATTGCACACCATTGTTTGGTCCGAAGACCATCATATGAATTGGGATGAAGCCCACATAATACATCGGGAACCACATTTCTTCAAAAGGAAATTAATTGAGGCAACATACATTAAATTGGCAGACCAACCAATCAGTCAACCATCAGTCGAGATTAGGCCGCTTTGGTTGCCAATTCTAAAAAATGAACTAAAGAGAATAACCAAAAGTATCAAACGGATCGGATATTTGCAATAAACCAATGCGGAGTCACAATATGGTTTTAAGAAGTTCATCTCGCATGAACCAATAATAACGAAAGGGCCCATTCCTGTTCCCCTTCCCTTGTATTTCCGCCATCTTGTTTTAGCCGGCCGTCACGATTACCATTGGCTACCCCCTCTGGTCAGTCGTAAATGGTTTAGTAGACGAGTGAAGACATATTGTGACCTGTATTCCGTAGTTTTAGTTTAATGATTGGTGTTTTGTATAGTTTTTTTATTAAGTGCATGTCTTTAGTGTTAGTGAAGTTGACATACAACATGTAGGTTGTGATTCCTGACTCAGGCGTGCCACAACGCTTTAGTAAGATTTGTTTATTTTAACCTAGTTTGTAATTATGTATTAGGTTAGTTCTTTACCTGAAGAAGAGATCAGATTGCAGATCTCGAAACGTAGTGTTTACTGTTTTCTTGTTTCACTTAACGATGGCAAATGTCCGGAAAAATCCTGTTTCCTTCACAATCCTTCCATCGTCAAAAATAGGGGGATTGCGCAAGATGTGCGCCCGACTAGAAATGTCACTAAATGTGGTGTGTGTGTGCGATAAAAACCGGTCTCTAAAAAATAGTAGAGCGATTCAATTGTGAAGGAAACTGCCATTTGTGGTACCACAGTACATGTGTGGATATTCTAACCGAAGAATATCAGTACATCAGTGACTTAGGAAATAAAATTATCTGGAAATGTGATAAGTGCCGGTCTGAACAAATCGACTGATACTACTGTGAGTAAGACTTTAAAAAGTGATGAAGATAGTAGCTTTAGGCAGTGTTTTGAACACATACAAATTTTAACTGACCAGGTTTTTTTCAGCTATCTGAAAATTTATAAAGACCTAAGTGAACAAATCAATATGCTGAAATCGGAAAACTCCCAGTTAAAGGCTGCCTTGGATAACCAAGCAGAAGCCATTAGTGATATGGTGACAAAGGACAGTCGTTCTTATTCAGGTGTGGTGAAACTTGGGGAGTTACGTGCTCAGCAGGAAATAATAATGGACATTTTTTACCAGCTCAGGAACATTCTGAATACCAAAATCCTCCTCAAAAGGACAAATGGTACCCATCCTAGGTTACGTCATCTGAAAGCTAACCAGCACTTAATAAAGAAGAACTACTCCACTACGATTCAAAGTGAACTGGGACAAACCAATAAATTGCGTCAGCTTTTCAAATAATAGATCTGGATCTCGATCAGCGGATCGGAGTTCTCGTTCCCGTTCCCGTTCCCGTTCTCGTTCTCGTTCTCGTTCTCGCTCAGCATCACCGTCAGCCTTGGAAATGGGAACCTCCGTTTCAAGTAGTGAAAACTCGAAGAGAAATTGCAACTAATAGGAAAAGAAGACTCCAAAAATAACCTTACAAATAATGGAAGCTCAAGCAAAAAAAAGAACGAGGTTCATAACAGGCAATTCCACTGCCCAACATAACCTCAACACAATTGAGAAGACAATTTTCCTTTTTACTTCTCGTTTTAGTCCAGAAACAAAAAAGTGAGGACATTGAACAGTACTTAACAAATAAGAAAGATGGAAAATATGTTGTTGATAAGCTCAACTCAAAAGCGACCAGACTTGTACTCTTCGTTTAAAGTAGGTATCCCATCCCAATATTTCAACGAAATTTATTCTCCTGAGTTTTGGCCATACAAACCTGTATGTATTCAAAATTCATAAACAGAAAACCATCTGCCCGACACAGTAACTTTGCCTACTTCCAACCATGGGCAAAATTTAAACTTAGTAAGTGCCACGCCCCCTGGAAAATCCATGATGAACTCGGTAAGTACAGAGTGTCTCTCATTATTTAATTTCTATCATCAAAATGTGCAGTGTCTTTCTAACAAACATTCGCTGATTGAAAAAGTGGCCATTAAACTTGAACCTAGATATACTATGTTTATCGGAACATTGGCTTTCCTCTGAGGAACTCAATGAATATTCTAACATTGGTAACCTTTCATTAGCCTATGGTTACTGCCGCTCCTCAAGGATACACGGTGGAGTAGCCATATATTCTAGGTTCTCACCCACTCAATATAAGGTAATTGAAAAAATAAATAGCCTATCCACTGAACTGGATTGCGAACTAGCCTGCATTGAACTTGTAGATCTAAACTTAGTTTTAATTAATGTGTACAGAAGTCCAAATGGACACTATGACAATTTTATGGATATAATGGAAAAAGTGTTAAGCCATATTAATCAAAAAAGTGGAAACGCAATTGTGTGCGGAGACTTCAACCTTCACTTTTCGCCTCAAGGCCAGGACAAGAATGCCGGAAACTTTGTTAACCTTTGCTCCATGTATGGACTTAAAATCACAATAACTGACCCCACTCGACATAAACAATTGTTTAGACAATGTTTTCACTTCCTTTGGGGATCAGTTAAATGTTAGCTTAAGAAACTTCCATGTTAGTGATCACTTAGGTCAACTTTTTGTGTTAAAAAATGTAGAGTTAGTTTCAAATTTTAATAGCAACCCTTGTTGTAGTCCTATAAAAATGTGCCAAATATTAATGATAAAACCATCAATCTGTTTAAGTATCTGTTAAGTAAGGAAAGCTGGTCTGATGTTTTTATTGACGAAAGTATTAATGAGAATTTTAACAACTTTGTAAATAGTTTTAAATATTATTATGACATAAGTTTTACTAAACATATTAGAATAAACCCTGGAAACACTAAGAAACCCAATAGGCCTACAGGAGGTACACATTGGTACACTCCTGAGCTTGGAGAAATAAAGAATAGGCTAGACTTTCTCTACTCACTATTTAAAAATGGGAGTGAACAGCAAAATTGCAATCTCTTTAGAACTAGTTATAATAGGCTTAAAGCATGTTTATAGGAACAAAATAAGAGAAGCCAAAAGGAGGCAAATATGTTAAAAATAAAGTGTTCAGAAAACCAAACTAAATCATTGTGGAATATTGTAAATAAGTCTAAGAAGGGTTCAAGTGGAACTCATAGGTTTGATAATAATGTTTTTACTCCAGATGAATTTAATAATTATTTTGTAAATGTTTCAAAAGAAATCAAACAGACCCTGACTAGTCAAAATACAACTCATTGTGCTTTAGATTTTTTAGTTCGTAGAGATGTTCCTGAGGACTGTAACTTGTTTTAGTTTTAATGATGTCTCTGAAAATGATGTATTAAATGTAGTTAAACAGTTGTCCAATAAGTCAAGCAAAGATCATTTTGGTTTCTCAAACAGACTGGTAAAAGATACCATCTGCTGTTACATCACTCCTCTTACTGCTCTAATTAATAAGTGTCTGTCTCAAGGTGAATTTCCTAACATTTTAAAGGTTACTAAGGTGATTCCTGTTTTTAAAAAGGGTAAAAAAGATCAACTTAACAACTTTAGACCTATTGCAATTGTTCCTGTCTTATCTAAGGTAATAGAAATTATAATCAGCAAACAGCTTATGCATTTACATGGAGTTTAACAAGTTAATCTGTAGTTCACAATTTGGTTTTAGAAAAGGTCTTTCTACAGCCAATGCCTTAATAAAATTGGTGGAACAAATTCTAGGCTGCTTTGAAGAAAAGGAACTTGCTGCGGTCACCTTTTGTGACCTCAGCAAGGCCTTTGACTGTGTGTCTCACGAGCTTTTAGTAAATAAACTTCAGCACTATAAAATTGAAGGCTCTGCCTTAAAAATTTTCCAAAGTTACCTGAAAAATCGCAAACAATATGTAGTAAGCAACAACAAGGAATCAAGCAGCCTAGATGTAAATTGTGGTGTCCCGCAAGGGTCAGTGCTTGGCCCCATACTTTTCATTATTATGATCAATGATTTGAGTGAATGTGTAACCTGCGGATGTCGTCCTCTATGCTGATGACACTACAATCATAAATAAACAACCTAGTAGCAGTCTAGCATTGGCACATGCTAAATCAAATCAAAATCTCATTCAAAATTGGTTGACTGCTAATGAATTGGTATTAAATACAAATAAAACAGTGACAACCTTTTTTGGCCTTAAAGAAAAACCAGAACAACACACAGAAAATCCAACTTTTTTGGGCTTAACCCTTGATCCAACATTATGTTGGCATCAACACATAATTGGTCTCAAAATTAAACTTAGCAGAAGCATTTATGCCTTAAAACGCTTATGTGGTGAATTGGACCAGAACGGGATCCGCACTGCCTATTTTGGTATTTTCCAATCACATATTACCTATGGTCTTGTTGTATGGGGTGGAGCCTCCCATGCCGAAGAGGTATTTATACTACAGAAAAAGGCTATCCGTATCATTGCTGGAGCTGGTAGGCTTGATCACTGTAGGGATATTTTTGTACAGCTCAGGATTCTCACTCTACCTTGTCTGTATATAATGCAATGCTTGTTGTATCTTAGAAAAAATGAAGACAGAATTATGCTCAGAAATGAAATCCACTCGTACAATACAAGAAATAGCCATTTAATAAATTTACCTCCACATAGACTTAGCAAAAGTGAAAAAAAACCCTCTGCACATTGCATCTAAATTCATGAATAAATTGCCTATGAAAATGAAAAAATTAAAAGACTGTTCTTTTAAATCAAAATTATATAATTTCTTGTTAAATAATGCATTTTATTCAATAAGTGAGTTTTTATTGAGTCAATGGACTGACAATGACTTCTTTAACTAGTGAAGTACAATTATAAATTATACTGACCTGCCTATGTATTTGTGTGAAATATCTTGTGGCCAATAAATTATTCTATTCTATTCTATTCTATTCTATTCTATTCTAACATTTCAAAGTTATTGCCCTGCCAAATGACATTCAAACATGCCATTTAAATGCAAGGAGATATAATACTTTGAAAATAACATTTCTTATTTCAAACCCAATAATTTTATTTTGCTCACAGTTGACTTGATAAGAATATTAAAGAATCTATTTTAAATACACTTTTAAATGCTGATTTAACTACTAGTATACAATGAATGCAGGATTACTACTGTACTGCAAAAAGGAATGGTAAAATTACTATCTAACTTCACAATTTTTCAAACTAGTAATACAAAGGCAATATATTTTTAACTCTGCCATAAAATCAAACTTAATAAACTAAACTATGTACATGTAGATAAGATTAGTTTCTTTCTCTTTGACATTGTGGTACGACATATTAACAGTTGGTGACAAGAGACAAAACATTTTAGCACACAGGCTACAATATTTTCTTGACGAAATTCTTTCCAAAAGTCTTTATTGGTGCAGAAATGATTAAATACAAAATAATGTGTCGAGTTGTTACGATAACCATTTTATACAACATTTATTTAGGCACTAATATCTTGTGTATGGTACCTAATTGAATTTTTAACTAGTTAGAAATTTTATACTTTCTGTAAACCCTAGTATATTTAACTGTGCCTTTAACAATTTTAAATGGGTATTTTAATCCAAAAGATGCATATTTCAGTTGCTGAACAGCCCAATTTTAGCCAAAACTATTCCAGTTATGAATCAAAAGTCTAACTTTTTACACATCATATTTTTAAGTTCATACTTGTAACATCATAAATACACAATTAAATGGTTATACTCTGGTCTCCACGTTTGGAAGAGTGCATAACATTAAAGGAGGGATAGCAATATAAAAAAATAACAAAATAGAGAATGAAACTACAAGTTTGGAAATGGAACATCTCAGTATACCCCTAGTCTGTGAAGTAAACAGTTGCCTCTATCAAACTTTCTGGAAAGGAACAACTTTATATGATAGGTGTATATCGGCCTCCTATAATCTGATTGACATCACAGCAGAAAGCTATCGAGATCCTTTATAAAGTTCTGGATAACATTCTGACTCACAGCAGAATTATTTTGATTGGGGATATAAATATTGACATTTTAAGACCTACTAGGAAAACTATCATGTTTGATGAATTTCTTTTGTCCCATAACATGACACGACTCCAACTTTCAGCGACCAGAGTATTTTAAGGTCATCAGTCCTCCATAGATGCTATCTGCACAAATGCTGGTTCTTTTTTTGAATGCTGAAATTGATGAATCTCAAGTGAAAATTCTCCATACTGATATAAGTGACCATTTCGGACAACTTTGTTATCTGCCTCTGTCTGTTGAATAAAAAAAAAAACTACTACCTCCTTTCATCGACATGTAAGTCCAGAGAACTTAACAAATCTCAAACGATATTTGGCTGAGGAATCTTGGAATCAGAACCAGAATCAGAAATTTATTGTCACGTAACGTATTGGACTAATGTACTTCAACAAGATAGTGTGGAAGAGGCCTACAGACAATATTTGGAGACAATAACATACTTTTTAGATCTCACTTGTCCGATCAAGACATTCTTAAGTTATATATAAAACTTAAGTATGTCTTAAGTTTATGTATAAAATTGGAAGCGTATTCACTTTTTTCAATTGTTTGTGCTGCATTATAATGGAAACTTGGACAATATTGCACATTATTTAACTACGTATTCAGCCAATTAAGACAAGTTTGAACTAAACAGAATATTTTTAGAAATTTTATTTAAGAATAATAAAACACTAACACACATCATAAACTAATTCCTTCGCTTTTATTTTGTATTTCATGTAACCATGCATTTAGTATTATAGGATCTACTTGGTAGGAATTGATCTTTATTCAATTTTGCTTAAAAGAAAAGGAAAATCATAACAAACAAGGTTTTTTATGCCAAGAAACATATTTAGGTTTTTAAAAAATGTTGTATTTTGAACATTTTGGTTCCTATGTGTAAGAATTTGTTATTTTTCAGTAAACCCATAAAGTATAACAAGGGAGTTTTTGACCACAAACAAAGATCTAGCCAGTACTCAAATTTTAAATTGTTTCAATTTATTACTTTTTTAGTAAATGATTATTATTATTAAAATAATTCAGTATTACTGACATGTACTGCTGAAAGATCATTCTCAACACAGATATGGGTCAAGAACCTTGTAAGGAAACAAAATGAGGTTTTACTCTGTCTTTGGGAAAATGTCAGTTGTCTTGACCCTCCCCAAAAAAATGTTCCTAGGTAACGTTCTTGACCACAAATACTATATAATATTTTGTATATACATTTTACCTATTAAAAATGCTTATAAGGTATTACAAATTTTTGCTACTCGCTTTGTTAGAATTTAATACTTCAAACAGAAGAAAAATAAAATAAGCTACAACTACTCATAACACTAAAATCATAACAATTAGAGTAAAAGCTGCAATTCTGATAATTTTTATTGCTAATTCATGTGTAACTGAGGGTTTCAAACATCAGCTAAACAAATGTGTTCCTGAAATTTAAACTTACATATGGACTGACAGCAAATTATCACAACTGGAATGGCCTTGGGAGTGGATATGGAGAGAGAGAGAGAGATAAAGTTTAATGATGATGGTCTAGTAAGCTGGACCTGTGAATTATTTACTCATAGCCAGCCAGCTTCTGTTAGTAGAAGTGCGCAGTAAAAATCTGTTCAGTGTGTAGTCAGCTGATTCTTTTTAGGTCAATGTAATTATATCTATATATAATAAAAATGCAAACTGTTTCGTGTGTAAACAGCATCACTCACAAACGGCTGGAGGGATTCGCCTAATTTTTTTTAAAAATTTGTTCGTCTTGATCTGTAGAAGGTTATAGGATACTTTTTATCCCTTTCCCGATTCAGGATTCCGCCCCACTGGTTACAGAAATACCCGTAAGAAATGCATTGCAGCAAACATATGTTATTAAGTGAAAGAGTCTTTTCAAATTTTTAATCAAGCTGTTCTTTGTAAACATATATTACACTTATAGTTTTAAAGCATAGAGTAAGCTTAAGAGAAACGACAAATTTTGTTTAAACTGTTTCTGCAATCACTGTTAAACATAGACTTTACTATCCAGATAATACAATTCAAATTTTGACGTAAAAATTCACCTTTAACTGCAATATTTATTTAATATAAACCATGCTCATGCTTGATAAGAAGAGCAATGCAGATATCATAATTACTATCTTACGTTGGCTACAAATATTAAAGAATGTTATAAAATCAACCTTAGTTGTTTTTTTTTGACAGAAGTATGGTTCTCAAAAACTTCCGTGTGTACATATTCTCTCGATCGAGACAACAAAGCAAGCTCAATCGTGGCATCGGAGATATAACTAATTTAATCTAAAATTTATTATAGTAAAAAAAAAATTTACTAAGTAATATAAGGACTTTCGGTTCTTAAGATTTGCGTGCGAAGCCGTGGGTAACTTATTGAAAATGCGCAGCGAAGCGCGCCGGGTCCGCTAGTCTGTCTATATATTAACTTTGTAAACAAACAAGAAAAATAACAAATTTTGTTAGTAAACAATATTTAGCCATTTGAAATTTTAGCTATTGTGATGTTATAAAATAATTACAGAAACTCAGCCTGTTAAATTATTTTCATCTAAACAATAAAATTTATAATATAGTATCACTGAAGAAATATTAAATTTATTTATTCTTTATATAATAATTAAGAGAAAATCTTTTTTTTTTATAAATTTACCAAACAATATTATAATCTTCTTGGTTTTGAAAATAGTTGTACTGTTGTTGTTTATGTATGTAAATTGTTTTGATTTTGAAAGTAATATGTGTTTATAATTTAGTCAAATAACTGTGTATTTTATTTGTGTCTCATATTTTTAGCTACTGTATTTAAAAATAATATGCAAATATTGAGTAAATAACTGAATTGACAAAATACTCAATTGTATTTTTATAGTTATTTAGACTCAGTTATTTATTAATTCATCAGGACTACCAAGCAACATTTGTTTTGTTTTAAGGAACAAGTTTTTTGATTTGGTTTGAACAAGAACAAGAATTTATAAATTGTTGGTTTGGTAACTTTTATTGTACTTTTTTCTAAGGTTATAACCAAACAGATGAACAAAAATTAATTTGGGAATGACAGAATAAAACAAAGAAAACTTAGTTGTATCTACTTGGTTTGTGAAATACAAGTATGCAGGAAGTAATAGATAACTGAGAATTTGATAAGAGTTGTTAAACAAAGCTAAAACTGTTATTTTGGAATATTATTTTTAAAACTTAAAGCTCTTATACGAATTATATTGTATGGATGTATAGTTAAATTCATAATACTGTCATCAGTTCAAGGGCGTATATAAGGGGGGGCTCAGGGGGGCTCGAGCCCCCCCCGAAATTTGAAACACAAAAAAAAATATTATAACTTATATACGATAATTTATTTTTATTTTTCAATAAAGCTGTGCTTCTATACTTTCGACTACATTAGTATTATAGTTTATAGTGGAATTTTAAGAATACATTATGAATACCTAACAATATTCAATATTTATTTTTTTCAGAGGTTGAAATTACTAATATTTTGTAAGCATGCAAATAAGCGTTGCAACTGTAAAGAGTGCGAGGTAGCCTGACGCTCCTGACTGTCCGCGTCGGCCGCTCGTGTAGTGCCAGCGCCAGGCATGCGTATATGACGATGACGTGTCGCCGCGGCCCCGCTGCCTAGCAACCCTCCTCCTCCTACAACCCCCCACCCACTCCCACCACAACCTGACCTCATTCCGCACTACCACGCCATTGTCTGCTGTTGTCTAGTGCGTATCACCCGTGGTGACATTTTAAGTGCTGTATGCATATGTGCTGTGATTGTAGTGACTGTTATCAAGTGATATGTTTTGTTGTCGCGTTATTTAAACATGATCTGATTACTTTATAGTGGACAGTTTACGTGTGAAGTACATAGGCTACATTAAACATTTAAAATGAAGAGACAGAGTTCGATTCAAGCTTTTTTCGTGAAGAAAAAACGTGTTTCGTCTGAGATCGACGAGCAGACATCGTTTGAAATAACACCGAGTCCCTCCACTTGTGCTACATCAACTGGCAGCGTTGTTGAGATCAAGGATCACACAGGTGAAATTGAACATAACCTTAACGAGAGTAATCACACTTTGTTAGTTCACAATATCAATGATATTGGTCATTACTGCTCCTCAACTTCCTTTTCACTTCAAAATGAAGAGAAAATTTCAATTATTGAGAACTGTTGGAAGCCTCAACGTAGTTACGAATTTCCTAAAGTTGAAAATAACAGAAGTTTTCAATATAAGTGGTTGGAAGACTTCAAATGGTTAGCTTATTCGGAAGCAAAGGAAGGGGCCCTGTGTAAATATTTGTGTTTTTTCTCACACAACACAGGTGGGAAAGGAAACCATCAGAGTTTAGGAGTATTAGTATCAAAAACCACTTACTACAAAGCTTAAGAAAGCTAGGGAGGTTTTCATGCAACATGAAAATAAACAATATCATAAAACTGCAATGTTAATGGCTGAAGACGTAAAATCCTTAGTACATGGAAAAAACAGAAAAGTGTGATAAACAGTATCAACATGCAGAGAAAAAATGAATGTTCAGGAAAACAAAAATAGAATTATACCGATAATCCAGACAATTAGATTTTGTGGAAGGCAACAAATTGCTCTTAGAGGGCATCGTGATGGTGGAAGAGTGGATCTTGACGAGCCTATACAAAATGATGGTAATTTTCGCTCTTTATTAAGGTACAGGGCTAATTAACGGGGACAATTAATTCTTAAAACACAGCTAGAAACTGGTGGTGGCAAAACTATGTATACTAGTTCTGTTAGTATCCAAAATGAAATTATAGGTATTTTTGGTTCCCAAATACAGTCAAAAATTGTATCCAACGTGAGAAAATCTGTATTTTATTCAGTATTAGCAGATGAGACAACAGACATTAGCCAAATTGAACAATTTTCCCTCTGTGTCCGATATGTTGACGAGGAATTGTTTAAAATTAGGGAAGATTTTCTGGCTTTGTGTGTACCCGTGTATGATGTAACAGGTCAAGGTTTTAGCCAATACATTAATGTCAAGTCTAACCAGTCTTGGACTTGATTTAAACAATTTACGTGGTCAAGGATATGATGGGGCTTCTGTCATGAGTGGCCAGTTTCAGAGGGATACAAGCATACATAAGTGAAAAAGTACCCTCAGCCATATACACACATTTGTTCCTCCTACTCTCTTAACTTATGTCTATCTGATGCATCAAAAATCCCTATGATAAGGAATTGTATGGGTGTCATCAGTGAGGTGTGTAGTTTCTTTCACAAGTCAGCTAAGAGAACTGCGATACTTAAGTCAAGTATTGCTGAATGCTGCCCTGAGATGAAAAGAAAAAAAACTTATATGTCTGTGTGAGACTCGCTGGGTGCAACGCCACGATTCAGTTATAATGTTTAAAGAAGCTTTGGAGCCTATAATTACCGCTCTATCAACTATTGAAGAAGAATCGACTGCAGAAGCTTCTGTAAAAGCACACACACTAATTGCCTCCGTGACCAGTTTTCAGTTTGTTGCATGTCTTTTTATTTTGAACAACTTGCTTTCTTTGACTATCCGCCTTTCAGAGATGCTCCAAAAGAAAGATATAGATCTTGCTCAAGCCAACAAACAGATTTCCAATGTATTGGAACTAGTAAAGGAAAGGCGAAGCAAAGCAGAAGAGACATTCCAGGCTTTGTTCAGTGAGCTAAAAGTAAGCACTGACAAATTAGGTATCAAAGAGGAAACCCCCCGTACATGTCACAAGCAAACTAATCGCTGCAATACTCCTTATACAAACGTGGAAGAATACTACCGGCGTGTAGTGTATATACCATACCTTGACGATTTCTGCTGTTCACTTCAGGAGCGTTTTAAAAACCACAGGGAAGTAATCGACTCACTACAGAATGTTCTTCCTGAGCACTGCATTAAAACGGAATTTTCATCCCTGGAAACCTGCCCTGACGTTTTTATGAAAAAGATCTATCTTTCAGAGATGAGGTACGAAGTGAATTTCTACTGTGGAAACAAAAGTGGAATCGTGAAGAAAAAGAAAGTTTGCCAAAAACTGCAATTTCTGCTCTTGAAAAATGTGATAAAGACTATTTCCCAAACATGTTTAATATTTTGAAATTGTTAGCGGTTTTACCCGTTTCAGTGGCTTCTGCAGAAAGGAGCTTTTCATCTCTCCGAAGACTTAAAACGTATCTGAGAAACACAACTTCAGGAAAACAGGTTGAATGGTCTTGCACTTTTATCTATTCATAGAGACATTACCATAACTGATGAGGAAGTTTTAAAACAATTTTCACTGAAGTCTAGAAATTTGGATTTTGTTTTGTAAAATATGACAATAAACAGTGTTTCATGAATACTTTTAGCTATATTTCATTTTCTTCCCTTGTAACAGTTCATAAAGTAGGCCTACAATAACTGGTTATTGTAGCTTGGAAGGCTGTTTGAGATTTTAGTTTTTTAACGATATAAATATTTGAATTGTGTGCATACTGAAATTACTATTTCTGATTTCATTAAGGTAAAATTAAAAAAAACTAAAATAACAATTCAATTGCTAAAATAAATATAGTATATAGTCAACATTTATTAGTTTCAAACTTATAATATTGTGGTGTGTTGTGTTTTAGATACGTAGGACAATATATTTCTTTGTATAACAACTATTTTAAACCAAAGATTTTAAAAATAGGACTTTATAGCCTCTATTATTTTCTATTTTAACAACTGAAAACTACCAAACTAGCAGACAACTTAAGTTTTGAATTTTAATTTTATACAAAAATAATATACAAAGGATACAGGTCCTTCTATATAAACATAATAACGCTAAAATGGAAAAGTGAAACCTGCTCGAAAAAGAAGGAAACTCGCCATGAAAAACTTAAAAATCTCTCCGAAAGAGTGATTCATTCTTTCCATTTTTAGCGTTATATACATGCCAAAAACCATAAACCTGTGTTTTTAAGACTTTAAATTGGCAAAATTTTCCCGGGGGAGGACCCCCGGACCCCCTTCTAACTGGGGGGTGTTCCATACCCCCCCCGACCCCCCCCGGTATTTCAGCCCCCCCCCAAAATATTTTTCTATATACGCCACTGCATTCAGTTACTTATGGGACTAGTTTTAAATGGAATTCACAATTATCAACAAATACACTACAACACTGGGTTAAAATACCACATCACAATTTAAATTTGTATAATTGGAAAGAATCAAGAACGAAGAATCTTGATTGTCATTAAATACATGAGGGCGCAGTAGACATTCTCAGAAAAAATAGTAAACACATGCTATACAAACTAATGAAAATTATATTACAGTTAAACGTTATCTTGTCTTAGGTGATTTGCATATTTGTGGCCTGAAGATAAACATTATTCTAGTCTTAAAAATTAAAATGTCTACAATAACAAAATAAATACATAATTTACCAAACAGAACCCTGGAAGTGATATTTTTACTAAAAGCTTTATATTGAGTATTATGAGGTTTTCTTTCTCCCTTTGCAATGTTTGTATTTAACCTTCAGCATAAAGTTTGCTAATTATGAATGCTTCATTCAAAGCTTCCACATTATTGTTGAGTTTTTTTAGTGATTGATATTGTAGCTTGAGCATATTTTTCAGTTATTGCTGAGACTTTTTTTATATTCTGAAAACATTGATTTAGCAAGATTCAGTTTACTGTCATAGTCAAGTAGATTTTTTTGTCACTGTTCTTTCAGAATTTTGTGTTTATATTTGTTTTTCTCTTTGTCCATATGAGTATTAAACTCATTTATCAACATTTCTTTGGCCTTCAATTTATTATTCAGATGTAAAAGTTCCTGATGTTCAAATTTTTTTTGATGTACAATGTGTTGTTGAAAGGGTTTCAATTTTATTTTTGGATTCTTTTAATCTGTCTTCTAATTCTGAGTGAGAAGTGGTATATTTAATTTTAAGAATCATGAATTTCATTCTTTAGTAGATTATTTTCATTTGCAAGGAGGCTACCAGCTTCAGAGCAAGAGTTAAGAGTCTCTAAATCTTGCAGTTCATTTGTTGACAGCTCTATAATTTTGTTTCTTTAGAGTAATTTTCTTTGATTTTACAAGACAAATGTGGTTGGTGCCGTAGCAGAGCTTCTTGTGCTTCAGCCAGAGTACTTTCAAAGGCTGCAGGATTTGAGATTTTGTGTTTAGAAGTTTCAATTAATGGGTAGTTTAAAAAAAGTTCACTACAAGGTAACTCAAACAAGTCTTGAGGTTTTCAATTTTATCAATGAATACTGGCCCACGGTGAGTGAACCTTAATTTTAGCAAAAGTTGTTTTGTTTATTTTAAACATTTGGTATTAATTTTACTATAATAGATTGAAGATAAAAGTATTTCTTAGGGGCAGATTGGTGTTATAATTGGTTGTGGGAAATTATAGCAGAGAGCAGTGTAAGAGAGATGTATCAGGTTGTTGTAGAGAGATACAGTTACACAGACACAGCTGTCGACTCTGCTGATGCTGACTGAACACTACAGTACAATAAATTGGAATTGAAAATAGGATTTTTGTACTTCACACAATGTGTTTGAGTGGTATATTTTTTTTTTTATAGTTGAGTGTAATGTAGTAAAGCTTTGTTGCACAACTTTGATTTTGTGTTAATGAAGTCTGTTATTTCATTGATTTCAGATGCAGAAGTAACATCACAGATATGGCTGCTGTGACCACTGGCTCTATATTTGTGGATGTTCTAATAGCTGTCATTCCTGCTCTATACCTAGTGTACTGGTACATCACAAACAATAACGACTACTGGGGACAAAAGAGGTGTACCTAATGTCAAAAAAGGACTATTCTGGGGCAACCTTCCTAGGCAAACAGTCACAAACAGATGCAGTTTTGGAGATTTACAAACAGTTTCCCTGATGAAAAGTACGCAGGACTTTTTCAATTCAAAAGACCTGTTCTTATGGTGAGAGACCCAGTCTTAATCAACAAGGTTCTAGTGAAAGATTTCACTTACTTTCAAGACAGAGGAGGACCTATAGTTAAAAAAGATATCTTCTCCAAAAATCTGTTTGGATTAAGGGGACAGGTATGGCGGGCACTGAAGAATACAAGTTGACACCTACCTTCACGACAGGCAAACTGAGAGGAATGTTTGAGCAAATTTCAAAAAGTGGAGATAACATGGTTGAAAAAACTCAAGGGAGCATTCATCCACAAAGGAAACTGCAAGAGATGTAGATCCCAAAAATGTCCTGTTTGAATTCACCTTAGATGTAATTGCAAGTTGCGCTTTTGGTTTTGCAGTTTTCAACCAAACACTCCTGACTTCAACAAGTTCAAGTCGATTGTTGAAAAGATGTTTACCTTTTCCCTTTGCGGTTTATAAGATTTGCTTTCGTAACTATAGCAACCGAAAATATCTGACTTCCTTAACATTAGCATGTCGTCCAGTGAGGCTGCAGAATATTTTACCAACCTGACAAAAGCCACCATTAAATATCGTAAGGAAAACAATGTCCAAAGGAACGACTACTTCCAAATGCTGTTTATCACTCAAGGAGCAAGAAGAGAGTGGGGAAAGACATGTCCCATGTGGTACCCGCTCACGTTACTGAGGAAGATGCAGTCATTGACCAGATGCATTACACTCAGGAGGGATGACCAGTCCATAGATACACCTGAGAAATGTAAGTTGTACATAGCTATAACTGAACAATTCCAGTGTTTTAAGTGAAAAGCATATATTAAAAATGATCAACAACTAGAAAAATATGTAGTCATACACTCATTCACGAGCCAACCATTAGTCTCACCCCCTATTAATGTTTTAACAAAAAAAGTAAACTTTGAAAATATATTCTAAATGAATGGTATAACTTTTTAACATGTTTCAAAGTCTTGAGAAATGTTTCCTCAAAGTAAGAGCACCTAAAACTTTCAAAAGCCAACCATGTTCTGGTGATAGGATAGGAAAAGCAAAGGATTCGGCATAAATCATAAATATTTTTTTATTTGTTTTCTAGATATTCAGAAAGGTCAAACTTCTAATTGGACACACTAAACAATTATAATTCTGAAAAATTATGAGAGAAAATTAACAATAGATTCATTGATGCTCAGCAAATTTGAGAAAATACACACTAATCATCCATTATGAATTTCTAACCTCCAAAAGAGATTTCCACCATCCAGTTTGAAAACCAGATAAATAACTTTTTTTATCTAACACTTGTTTTTGTAACACCCCACCCACTAAGTTTTATATGTTCACACCATACATACAAATCTATTATGTAAACAACTTACAAAAAGACACTGGGCGATTTTAGTTCACGCAGGGTGGTGGTAAATACCCCTCCACTGCTGTGATGCTGCCCTCTCCCAGTAAACCCCACCACTGCTGGCACTCAAACGCTTGCTCTATCCCCTAACCTAGCCACTGCCACTTAGTGGCTAACTTCAAACCAAAATGCAAGCTCCCTGGATACGTCTATGGTTACATTAGTCCATTCAATTAATGTTTTACGCTTGTATAGGCCTACAAACAAAAATAAAATATAGTTACAGAGTAGGTAAGTAGCTGCAGTGTAAATAAAATGGTGCGAGTGAGACACAATCCACACAGCTGAGGAGATGCTTGTCCCACTCCCCATCACTAAAGGTGGGCCCCTCCTGCACGTGGCTACTCAGATATTTGCTTCTGTGCAGGTTTCTTTGCGAGCGGTTTATCTATATTAATTTACTTTTTTAATTGTATTATTTTTCAATTACATAGCGGTTATATTGTTGGAAATAAATTAAATAAAACTGTCTTTTTGGTTACGTGGAACTTTGCAGTACACACACACACATAAAAACAAACTTATATTCTGTATTGTTGAAGAAGAAACTTTATGTAGTTGCAAAAGTTTAATATTTTATGTTCTAACAGTGTTCTCAGAAGAAGCACTCACTTCAAACACTGTCATCTTCCTCTCTGCTGGTTCCGAGACAGTGGCCCGTACTATTGGCTATACTCTGTTTGAGATATCCAGGCACCCAGATATTCAACAGAAGCTTCAACAGGAAGTGGACTCTGTTTTTGTCCAGGCACAGGGGCTGGTCATACGACGCACTCAAGGAAATGACGTATCTGGACGAGGTCGTACAAGGTCAGTCCAATTATTCACCATTTGCATTATTCTGATGTTTGTTTTCTCCAACTGATACAATACTTGTCCAACAGAGTCACAAAGGATGAACAACCTCCTGCCCATGCTGATGCGAGAATGTGTCCGACCCTACAAGGTACCTGATTCGGACCTCATCATAGAGAAGGGAACGCTGATTCTCATTCCTGTTACTGGTCTACACAAGGACCCTCAATACTACCCCGAGCCTTGCCATTTTAATCCAGACAGATTCAAGGGTAACAACTTCAAGCCCAGCTCTACATTCTTACCCTTTGGCGATGGACCAAGGATTTGCATTGGTAAAACATATTAAAATTAATAAAAGTTAGTCCCGATTAATATTTTGAGGCATTGAGCTTCTTAATTGAATTGCAACAAATGAAACTTATTAATAAACTTCAAGTTAATTCTAATTTGGCTATTAAACAATTCAGGTTTCCGCACCTGGTAATCCATTCGATTTATTAAATATTTTTTGGGATTAACTGGGTTTATTTGTGTTTGGGTTGATAAGAGTATTTTGGAATACAATATTTTGATTACTTCAATATATGCTCCATCTGATAAGCAATATCAAAACGTAAGAACAAAATTGGTTTGTATCGAAACACTTAACCACAATTTCAATTTTCCTATATAAGGTATATTTTTTTTACTTCTGAAATGCTACACAATATTATTATGTTTAGAATATTGTTATGTATTCTTTCTATCAAATTCATACTATATACCTGTAATCATTAAACTGATAATTAACAGTCCGGTAAAGTGTTCAGCAAAGAATTTCTGATACTTAAAAAAGTTAAATCGGTAAATTATATTGGAGTAAAAACTCAGCGGCTTTTACCAAACAATAATTGTAATTGTAGTTCAACAATAAGTACAATTTGGCCAGTACTGTTGAGTGGGTGGTGTCCCATTAGTAAATGACCTTGGTTTACACTCTCACTGTACTCTTCATGACTCTTTGTCTTGTGTTATTATTACATATGTGGTTTGCTCAGCTGTTAGTGTCAGAGTACAGTTAAAGTAATTCTCCAAACCTTAATTGGGTTTATCATCCACACCATTAATCTCAAAAAGCTTTTGAGAAAATAGTATGCATAGATATTTGGAAAAATATTATATTTTGTTCCCTTGTTAGTTTGGTATAACGACTTGTTTTGCACAGTGGAACCTAAATATTGTTTATCTAGATTGATGCAAATAATACAAAAAAAATCTTTTTAGAGATGATATACTACATTTTGTACATTTTATATATTTTACATGGAAATATTATTCAATAGTACTTAAATTTTTACATTCTATAGTGAATTTTAAAACAGTTAAAAGTATAATTGGGTGAAGTTTTATAACTCCTATAGAACTGAAGATATTGTTAATTTGTAAAACCACCCAAATCATAAAAATAGCAATTGTTCCCGGATGTAGCTAGCAAGGGATCCAAGGGGTTCGGAACCCCCAAATTTTCAATTTTAAAAAATTACTTTTGTAGTAAACAATTATTATTTATTTAAATACTTTAGTATTACCAACATGCACTGTTGAAAAGGTCGTTCTCAACAAAGAAACAGGTAAAGAACTTTTTAAGGAACGAAATGGGGGCCTTACTCTCTCTCCACTATATGGAAAATATGAGTTGTCTGGGCCCCCTCTCCCAAATATTTTCCTGACTATGTTTTTTCCAATTCTTGGTTGTTGAATGATCACAAAAAAGTAGTATGGCAACAGGTCAATCATCTTAACAATATAGTACAAAACATCAGTTGGACAGGTAATAAACAAAAATATCTCCAACAGCCCTACAATAACAATGACACTAATTTCTTTGTTACAGCCATGAGATTTGCAGTGATGGAGGTGAAGGCTGGTGTGGCCAAAGTCATGTCTCAATACACAGTGGAACTCAGCGACAAAACTCAACTGCCTCTTCAGTACGAAGTTCGTTCGTTTTATACCATCAGTTAAAAAACGGAATTTTTCTTTCTTTTCAAAGGAGATCGTTGAAACCAGAAGTGTCATAGTAGTTTAGTAAAATGGTATTGTTACTCTAATGCTTAATTAAACGACTTTATTTTTTATTATGCGCAACACTATTAGTTACCATTACCTTTATATTCCTACTATATTCACATCTATTTAGAAACATATGTAACGATTTTCAACAATTAAATTTTATTTGAATCAGATACGATTGCAAAATTTAAAAATCATGTCACAAGAGCTTGTTGTTACAAAATTGGAGTTCAAGGATGTGAGACTTTCATTTACTCAGACTGGGGACCGACCTGACCTTGACCCCTCCTCCCTCCCGTGATCGTCATATCACGGTCTTGTGTATTTAGTCTCACTTCCAGCGATGGTTTTGTCTGATACCATATTATCTCTTAATTCCTTCACCACACAACTAGTATTTCTATATCAGTTTATGCCCTAAAAAACATATTGACACGTAACAGTAACACTTTTTTCAACATTTAGATAACATTAAACTTTCAATACAACTCTACCATACACACAGGCTGCTTGCCCATGTAGGCTAATTTCCATTGTAGACATAATATTTAGCTGTAACATATGGTCTTAATAACTCTTATTTAAAATTATATCAATATTATCCTACTACTACTATAATTTTAAAACTGTTTTATTTTTATCGTGGCTTAGTAAGTATTGTAAAATGGTAACTTATAATTTACAACTGTATTATGTTTTTGGAAATAAATAATTTTTCTATTTCTATTTACCAAATAGCCAATATATTTTTACCTTTAATTTTTTAGTTTTCTTATACCAATTAATAAAATTTCTATCCAGCTATCAGTCTTAATCTTCACTTTTATGAAAAAGATTTTAGTAAAATAAAAGTAATGTATCAGGTATATAGCATACATAATTCTAGTACTTAAAACTATTGCTTGTCGTAATAATATTATTGTGGTTATACAGTATAAAGAGAAACTACAATAAACCCACAAAAATCTCAAGGTACCGTAACTTTAAGTTTGTGATTTAGTTAAAAAACTGTAATGGGCTTTGATGATTAGAAAATAATGCCAGGAAAGTATTAGTAAAAAATAAAAACTATTATAAATATATAACTCTTGAGACTTACATGAAAGTATAGCAAAAAAGACTGACTTGTCTGAATCTTTTTCAAACAAAACACCTTACCTATGATGATAGCTATAACTCCAGTGTCACTTTCAAAGCACATACCACCAAGCTTGTACTTGATAAGCAGCCGTGATGTCAGGTAGTGTCAGGGTCAGGTTGTTTGAACAGCAGATGATCAACTGCTCCCAAGTTCTCTCACAATTAGCCTTGAATATTCACCCAGATCTGGAACCGATGTGCCCATTGTCATCGAGCAAAACGATTCCTTGATTGAGCATTCATCTCCTTATATTTGATATGGGTTTTGTATCATTCCATCAATTACAGTATTCTTACTATGTCTGAATACAAATTTTGGCTGGCTTGTTTGCTAATGATAATGACGTGAGTGTGCTCGTCTCTCGAGTTGGGCCTCAGCCAATGGGCTTATATCAGGATCCCAGAAGGGCTTCATGCCTGCTGAGGGTTGTCTCGAGCACAACTTCCTGCTTCAGGAGCTCCTTGATGAGGCTCGGCGTCGCGGCAGTGAGCTTTGCGTGGCCTGGCCAAAGCATTTGGAAGTGTCCCCCACTCCCCTCTCATTGCCGCACTGCGCTCTGCCGGGCCTTACCGCCAACCAACTGCGGCTCATTGAGGATCTTCCATCCGGCACAGTAGCGGGTTGACTCCGGACATCCCCTTTGTGCTGGTGTCTGGCAGGGTTGCCCCTATCACCGCTGCTGTTTAACCTGGTGATGGAGTCAATCAATCAGGCCGCTAGTGGCGCTGGGAGGACCTGCACGGAGCCGACCAGCAAGGCACGCGGATCAGCGTCCTCGCGTATGCTGATAATCTGGCCCTTCAAATCAGATCAAATCAGTTCTTTATTGCTTTTTAGACAATATATAAACATTTGTAATAGCAGTCGTCATATATTCAAACAGCAAATATTCTACACACTCACACACAGTCAGACTTACATTTCAATTCATTCACACTATCTTTGGATCCAGATTTTAAATTTTGGTAAATCCAGGCCTTAGTTGCGAGTGTCTGAAGCGTCGTTGAGGGCGCGGATCGAGACAGTTGTCCCTGCTGCCTTGAGTTCAAGCCCGCCAAGTGTGCCACGCTTCACGTGGCCAGGCGGGCTGTAAGGCCTACAGAATTCCTTATTGACGGTGCTCATCTTAGGGTACTTGCGGAGGGTGAGCACCTATCAACATCTGGGGGGTACCCACCGGGATGAGGGTGGACCAAACCCCGGTGGCTACCTCCACGAGGCTCGAGGGTGAGGCCGCTTTTATATTCGGGAGTATGCTTGCCCCCTGGCAGAAGTTACATGCCTTGCGCACCCTTCCTGGTCCCGCAGCTGAGCTTTAACTTAACACACTGCTAGAATCAGGAAGACGAGCCTGCGCGAACTTAATAGATCAATCAAGTTGGGGTTGCAAGCGAGTCATGAATCTCCCGCAGCGTGCCAGTGCGGAGCTGATCGCGCTCCCCCCTTCCCGGTGTGGAGCCGGCCTCCTGCCACTCTCTGACCTCACGGACCTTTCGGCTGTGGCTCACGCCTTTCGCCTCTTGACATACCCCGATCCTAAGATTGGCACACCTATCCACTATAGAGTCTTCGCTGTCTCCCGCCGGTCAGCGGACTGCGGCCCAGAGTCTATATGGCGTTCCTCATGTCATAACCTGAATGGGGAATATTGGCGGTAACACGAATGGTTGCGACAACGTTTTCCTTGGCCCCGGGCTGCACTTAACCGCCTCCCCGATCTCCGGTGGGGGTGGTGTGAGGAGAGGAGATCCTTCCAACTGTCCGTCCCTGGGGAGAGGTCGACTATTACTGTGGACGGCGGCCTCCCGGTTCCAAGCTTTCTTCTGTCCTGCGATCCTCCCTGCAATCCCACTTTCCGGTCCGTTCTCTCCAACAAAACCGGACCAGGGCAGGGCCATTCGTGTTTACTGCTGGTTGCCCCCTCCTCCAACCACTTCCTCTTACGAGGGGCGCCATGTGCGGTTCGCTGACTGGAGGTTCATCCACAGGGCGCGACTTAATGTACTCCCCCCTCAATGGTTGCAGACGGTGGGAAGCCGGTGGTCCGCCGGTGTGGCCGCCATGACGAGACCACGGCTTTGTCACTGTTTTGCCCACCATGTCCGTGGTCTCCAAGCGGCATGACGCGGTTCTTGATCACCTCATCGCTGCGATCCGTCCGTCGCCGGGGTGGAAGTGCTCCAGAATCAGCGTGGCCCTCTGGACCGCCTGATGGTCAATCGTGAGGTTCCGGATGACTTGGTTCGCCTCCGTCCGGTCGGATCGTCGATGTCACCGGTGCCCTATGAAGACGGTTGGCGTGCTATAGTCGAGGCCAGAGCGCGTTGGTATTTGGGACAGGGCTTGGGACACCCTGGCTTGGGGTTTTCTCACGGCAGTACAGTGTCGCCCTCTCCCGCCGTTGTGTCTCCACAGCTGGTCCAGTGGAGCCGGGACCTCTATGTCCAACATGTGGACGGGTGTGCCCCAGTACAGTCCCAGTTCAAGGACAAGACCGTGATCAGGATCCATAGAAATTAGGTAGATTAATTACCGTTAGAATAAGTATATATATAGATTATATTTATTAATTGTTAATCATTTTATCGCTATTTTAGTATATTTTAGTGTTTAATTTGTATTAGTTTTGGCCTGTATTAGCATGATATTTAAGTTATTGAGACATTTGCATGTGACGCTACCTTTGATTGTTTGTTTTAATGCATGACATATGATACTGTGATCTAAGATTGGAAAATAATAAAGCCAGAAAAGAAAGGCCCAAAATATACATCTCTCCCATATATTAGTTTGGGCTAGAAATAAATGATAAGAAAACTATACTAATAATTAGTAGTTTATATAGTTTTATTACACTGTAGAATAAATTTGAATTGAGATAATATTAACAGTTTTTCTATTTTTATCAATAAATACACTAATTTGAACTAAAAATGCCCTGGTTAATATTTTTTTTATGTTTACCTATTAGAGCATAGTAATAATAAAGATTAGCTTTAAACTTAAAGAAAAACAAATTTTTAGTTGCCTTGGCATTAATAATTTTTTGATTAGTTAATGAAATTCATTAGCAGCAGCATTAGAAAAGATGTTGTGAGGCAAATTGATTGAGAAAATGCACTTCAGTTTGAGTTGCTTTGTTATGAAAATATGGAGAAACTGGTGAAAAATATTTTATGGATGTTGATTCATTGTCTGTCAAGTCTTTCATCACTGACAAAGGTTGTTTCGAAGAAAAGAAGGTAGCATTGGGCAAGATTTAGGTCTACTAGATGTGGAGCATCTACAAAAAAACAGTTCTTACGATTAATGTTGTTTTAAGTGTCCACACTTGTGTGTTAACACTCTTAGTCCAACATGAAGAATTATAATTATGGTATTTAAAATTTCTGTAGAGAAATGTTAGGCACCTGAAACAAAAAGTGTTATATCGCTAAGGTACACATCGTTTAAAAGCTCAATGGGTTTTTGATCATTATATGAATTTTATTTCTTCGTAAGCCACGTGTGTAGAAATCCGACCTTACATTATGTAGTTCCAAATTGTATATGTATATATGTAATAAAATGTATATTTGATAAATGGCTCTAAATTTTTTTTTTCTTTATACTGGTTTTATTTTATTTACTGTTTTACTAAGTAATAAGTAGTTGTTACTAAATTCAGTAAACATTGTTATTCTTTCAGCCCATCAATTTCCAATCAGTTTTTGTTTGTTTACTTAAAAGTAATTATTTTAATGTTATAAATGGTTATTTTCAGAACTAATTTTGTTCTATATCGAAATTTCTCACCAACATTGCCTCACTTGAGATTTAACCCTTAGCGTGTTTACTTATTGTTGGATGGAGATTAAGATCAATTACAAAATTGAGCATAACCTTCACGTTCGACTACACTTGTTGAACCTTTTTCGGTATTGGCGATCCCAGAATGCCTCCACTGGGATGATTGAGCCGTAGTTTTGACATTATATCCGTTAAACCCACGTTTCGTCACCTGTTATAACACTAGTTCTGTATCATTTGTTGACTTCATTTAGCGACTCCTGAGCAACTTCTATTCGCTGCTGTTTTTGTTCAAAATTCAACAATTTTGGAACAAATTTTGCTCCTACATGTTTCATTCCAGAAAAATTCAAAAATTTTTATAGCATGAGCCAATTGATATGCTAATATTATCAGTGACTTCTCTGATTGTAATACGGTGATTGTCCATAACCATTTCTTCCACTTTTTCACATTTCCATCAATTGTTGATGTGCTGAGGCTGGAGTCCGGAATGTTCATCATCTTCAATGTCTTCACAGCCATCTTGAAACATTTATATCACACTCGTAAAAGCCTTGTTTTACTCATAGCAGACTCACCATACGCTTTTGATAAAATATTCCACAATTTGGTACACTTAATTATTTACACAAAAATTGATCAGTTTTTTTAACAAACGAAAACTGCTGATATCATAAAACATATCTAACTTTAGCAGCTGCCACTAAAAAAGTAAACAATGAATACAACTTGCGGTTTGTATTATACCAAGAAAATAAACAAAAATATTGACAATCGGTCTCTCCAAATCAGTGAAACTTAAAATTCCCATTACTTTGGATGGTAATAAAAAAAAGATCATCGTCAATCTCCTTTCACTGCACCACACAAGATCAAAACTGTTTGGTGCACGACAGAAACTATAAAACTAATAAAACTATTTTCACTGTAAGAATCAGTTGAAAAAATTATTTGTTAGGGACGATTAGAAATAAATAACAGACACTTCTTTATTAATGACCATTTTTAATGCAATATTTCTTTGTACAGTAATAAATAAATCAAACAACTGACCCTGAATAATTTATCTCACGATGTAAAATAAAATAAAAACCCCAACAGATCAATAAGTGCATTGATACTATAGTATAAGCTTAAGAGCTGAAAGCTTGAATAAAAGTTCAACTTATAAAATAAAACTAATTCGTCAGAATTTATGATAACTACTATGTTCAGGTATGAATTAACTTTTATGTTTTCATCAACCAATATTAAAGTTTAATTGTTTCAGTATATCAAATTAAAATTAAGTCAATGTTATACAGCTTAAACAAAAATTCGTAATAAAAGTATCAAAATCATAAACTCTTTATGATAAATGCTATATACATTGTTACCTAGCTCCAGGAGTATACAATAAAAGCTGTCTGCGTATTAAATACACCAACTATGCCCAGAATAAGAACTTAGGTGGAAAAAAAGATATTGATTGTGTTGTATCAAAGGAACATATGAAAATGTAAATAAGTAGACAAGGGTAAATGCTGACGGTCTGATGTCCTACGGACGGCAAACGCTCCAGGAACCGTGGGTACAGGCAGACCTCGCGGATGTGGTAACGGTTCAATAACCAGCATAGGAATCGCTCCAGCCCCAGACCGTAACCACCATGAGGACAGGTTCCATACTTCCTTCCTGAAACATAATGGTTCAGTCAGATAACTGGTACTTCACACAACTTTAAATCAATGAATTCTACTACAAAAAAATGTTACAATTACGGATAGAACATCTTTAAACTACTAATTACCATGCTATGAGAAGATCATCAGAGCCTCATCATGAAATTTTGTGTACATGGTTGTACTGTTGTCTGTTAGATAGTAGCACTGAACAGGTTGTGACTCCTAATCTTATTCATTATACATTTATTGTTTTTAGTCGGCATAACTGCAGAAAATATTACTTTTCTTTTAATGCAGACACCTGATGTTTGTTGTTATTTCGATGATCATGAAAATAACCACACCTGTAGGCAATGTAGTATAAAATTGTGTTCACCTAGGTATTACGAAATAATGAAAATTATACGTTTCACTAAAACTTGTTTTAAGGTGACATACTATACTTATTATATATACTGTATTTCATATAGGCCTATATATAATAATGTGTATACAGGGTTGTCCCACGAGTAACCCAACAAAAATTCTCAGGTGATTCTCTCATCAAAATAATGAAAAAAAGTTCATATAAACATATTCCCGGAACCACTTTGTTAGCGAGCTACGGCTAGTGAAATATTTCGCCGATTTTTCTAGGAAAGGACAGAAAATAAAGTGAAACTGATGTTTTATGGCGTAAGGTATAGTTGTTGAATTTATTGGAATTTTACGTAAAATGAACTGAAAATTTGAATAAAATAGGTTCCAGACCTGTAAGAGCACTCATTTCTCAGATATCAGACAAAATATGCAAGATTCTGTCTCAAAAAACATACTTTGTTTAGATTTTAAGTACATTAATTTCATTAAATGGGTCATAAACAGGTAAACTTTTTAACCAAAACTTTAAGAACATTTAATTCTAAAGAAAATAATTTAAAATAGGCTAATAATAAACAAACACTAATTTTATAAGATTAACCACTCAATCAAATAACACAAACAAAAAATAAAATAGAAAAATAAATTATAAACCATTACTGATTTTCATCATATTTGAAAATATTAGTGTCTTTAATATTCACTTTTAGTTCCAAAAATATCATTTTAATAACTTTTTATGACGTGTATTTGGCAATTAGAACAAGGGAGTTACGGTGGACATACCGAAGATGCTACAACCTCCTTGCTCATCAGTTTCTGGATATGCCTTTTGTACAAGAAATCCACACCATTATGCACACCATGGTGGCAGGGTCAATCAGGTTTGAGAGTAAAAAAGTTGCAGTGGGGGTAAATGTTTAACCCTTATAACGTCAGTATATCTTTTCACGACTTCCAGCAAAACGGCACAATATTAAAAAAAAAAAAAAATTAAATGTGTAAAGTTCATTTTTTTTTTACTTTCTATAATTATGGTAAGTAAAAAAAGTAAAAATTTTAAAATTATAAAGTCACCTGTACTCAGGATTGTCAATGTTAAGAGACATGTTATTTATCCCTAATAATGAACACGGTACTTTTGGAATTATACCGACCACACCCAGACATGAATTGTTATTTGACATTTTGCTTCTACTGATTACTAGATTAGCGTAGAACAATATTTCGTCAATATAAAACAGGAATCGTCTTATCGCAAACCCTCTCCATCCTCAGACAGAGGTCAAAGTCGAGCGGTCTAGTAGATAACGTGATTGCAGAGTCTCGCCGCCCGTTAAGATGGTGCGTCGCTTTGTATGTACTTCCGTGTTTTACCTACATTTTCTCCAAACACAAAAATTCAATAAAAACAAACATGATCAAACTAAAACTAAACTCGTTATTGAAAAAACACTCAAAACTTGTTTTTATTCTTGATCATAGGCTACTCCGCCACCCAAAAATGCGAGTGCAATGCCTTCTCGCTGATGTCAACGAAAGAAAAAACATCCCTCGAGATAGTACCTATCAGTTAAAATATCAAATTCTAGAGGATCTGATCATTAAATATAAATTGAATTGGTAATGGAAAGGCAATTAGTGTACCGCGCAAATCATGTGATGCCACGTGGCCTGTCGTAGTCGGGATTCTCGAGAAAGATAAGATAACAGCGACAACAATACCGATCACAATGGCCTGGAAATGCTTGTAATTTTGTAATTAAAGAGTTGTTTTTTCGTTCTATCATGTTTTGTTTAGCTATAAAATTATATTTTTTTGTGTTCTTCATACTGGTGTGGTCGGTTATAATCCCAAGTACCTGAACAACTAAATAGGTGACACTAAACACTAAAATGACACTAAAAACACTAAATGAATACTAAAACTAAGATATCAATACTTTTAACAAATAAATAAAAAACCAATAAACAGAAAACACGACGAAGGAAACCGACTCAGCGATGGTTAGACACGCACTACCTGAAAGCCAAACTGCAAACAAAAGCGCGCGCGCTGTACGGCGTCTGTGCCGTGTGGCGGGGAGAGTGTCTATGACACCGCGTCTATTGTTTCAAACAATGTAACGCGACAGCTATATGTAACGCTTGACAAGGTCAATAACCCACACACATGGTTGACGTCATACCGTTAGTGACATTGATCGGATTTAAAAGGAAACTTAAATTTGCTATAGACGCAGTTTTGTGTCGTTGCGCCGTTCCGCGGTCTTTGCCGTTTGGAGATAGTTTGTCTATGCGCCATACGGCGTCTGTGAGGGGGGGGTTTTTAAGGTTTAAATATGTGTAGGAACAAACAACCAATTTATCAATTTGTCTCTATTACCTGGTCAGTATACCAGTAATAGGTGTGGGGTCGATACCAGCACTCTTGTAGCCTCCATCAGAGAGTCCGTGATCCCACAGACGCATGGAAACCTCCCACAATCTCCCCGACGTTGGGCAAACAGGACGTCCACAGACTCGGTGAGCTGGTTATCCTCCGGACAGCGCGCCATGTAGAAGGCCTTGATACCCGCAGGGAAGCGGCACAACATGATCGGTTGATTGATGGCATCCGTCATCTTTTCTCTCCGGCATCTCGGGATATCCTGTGCCAATCAAAGATGATAACCCTTCAATTCTTCATTAGATACACCACTTTAATTTATTAAGATACATTGTTGCAAATGCAAGGATTTTGTCAAAACATTCAATCCAGCTTTGTAACACAAGATACAGAGATGGAATAAAAATTATAGAGTGTGGGTTGGTTGCCAAATTACGTATATTGCAGTTGTCCCTCAAGACCTACGTGGCCACAGAGTCACACTGTAAATTTTGAATGGCTTGCAGATCACGAGTTAGAGTGCCTATTGAAGTTTGCAATCAATGTTTCCACACTCAAAAATGTAATCAAATTAGTAAGTTAATGAGTCCTAGCCTTGTCTTTTAAGTTAAAATTGTTGAAAATATTGGCCAGTCATTAATAATTTAATGCAGAGGTTTGCTATTTCGGGAAGCCATAGGGCGTACTTATATTGTACATGCAATTAAATTAAAGTAAAAAATTAAAGTCTTCGTTTCAATAGATTGGACTTTCATAATTAATGACATTTGATATCTATTAACAAAACCATTGTGTATTATCTTTTAACAAAAACTCATACAAAAGGTTTATAAACTAATTGTCTAAATAAAATTCAGCCCACCAATAAAAACAAAGAAATCACCTGGTTCTACGTACACTTTTAATAATTTGAAAATAAACTGTAAAACCTTAATTTTTCTGTTAAAACTTGAAATTTCAGGAATACTCTCAACTCAATAAAACAAATATTGAACTTTTAATAGTAATTACTATGGACATTTTCTGTTTGAAATAAATTCGTTTATTCATACACTGAACTAACGTTAATACTAAAATTGTATTATAAGTTCTTCTCTTACAATAAAGAAATACTAAATAATATAATCACTTTCATAAAGTGTCCATATAATGATACTCCAAGACTACACTTAAGTGAATTCACAATTCATAAGTGAATATCTCCGTATAAGAATACTAATTCAAAATCTTCACATTTTACTCAATCTTTTCATCCATTAACATTCATTTCAACACGTCACATACTTTCTAGATCTCTCATTTTAATCTTTGTAAATTAATTTACATACTCCTCAATGGAAGCTCTTTATCTAAATGTAAAAAAGGGTATTTATTCAGAACAGTTTTATCAGGTCCTGCAAATTTCAATGTTTAAAACTTAACAATAACATAAAAAAACCGAAAACATTCTATATAAATTTTCACTTAAATAAGAAGTCAAAGGTGATAGAAACAGATGTATGGTTGTAGAGACGAAACCTCTGTTCACTTGATCGTATCTTTATCAACTAAACAGATCTCGACAGGAAATTATAAATGGATGAAGGAAGGAGGAAGGTGGGTAGGATGTGACCAGGAGGCAGCAGAAAGGTACAAGTGATTAAAGAGCGTTTCAAAAATGTGCAAACACCAGAACCAGCTGTTCTGATCCTAATCTGCCTCGGGCCCACGTAGTAGACCAAGTCCATGGTCTGTCTGTGCATTGCCTGCACTAAATCCACGAGATCTTTGCAATTTGAGTCTTATGAAAATCTAACACCCTATAAAATAACCCCTAAAAAATCTTGAAATAACTTAATTGTTAATACTTTATTTTGATCTCCTACTTCTCAGTAAAAAGGAGCCTAGTACCTCCATCATTATGGTTACTAATAAAATCGGAACATATAAAAAAAAAAAATTGTTAGTTAGGTCAAATAAGATGGCAAGAGGCTACACAGTATGAAGATTCATCAATCACATTTGCGAGAGTGAGGTGTATTAAGTGAATCGATTTCAACTGGGTACCATCACAACTTCTATAATTAAACTTTGATGGATTATTAAAAAGTGTAATTAAAGCATTTAGTAGAAAAGTTAAACAGAAGTGACATTGCTAAATATTATGATTAGAACTTTAAATAGACATTGCTACCAAAGGATTTTCATTAGGAAGTTTAATCAAGAATCAACTTAAAAAGTGAATACTCTCAAGATTGGACATACTCAAATCAAATCTGTCTAGAATGACTACTGGATACATTCAGCTAATGAGACTAAAAGTTAGTTTTTATACTATAACGAAGAAACATGTTTACATGTAGGCCTATATCACAACGAAAATGAATTAAATGAATAATTTCTTTATTTGTACAAGAAGTACAGAGGTGAAATTAAACAAGTAATTAAAGAATAAATAAATTATATTGGAAGGAACAAAGTTACACACATACAGAACGTATTGCTCACCTCTCCAAATTACTAGAAAGAACCATCTTCTTTAGTGATGTTGTTGGTCTTTTCAGGTACTTTTATGGCATCAGAATAGTTCATACGCAAGAACGGCTTCTTGGGAAACCTTGAATTCCTGTAATGAAATGAAACATGTATTATTAAATTGTTTAAAAATTTAAATTTAATAAAATTAACAGTAAACATACGTGTAACTTTCCAAGTATTTTGCATATGCTGTAAAGGTTTTATAGATCAGTCATGTATTCACACAATAAAAGTTAGTGAATTATTATGAATGGCACAAATGTGTTTCCAATAAACTATACGCAAACAATAATAATAATTTACTACTTTTAAATTTAAAACAACAAATTTAAGTCCTTAAGTAAGACATTTACTGTTTTAAAATATAGTATAGGAACCAAGAGCCAATTTGAATTATATAAAAATTATATAGTTCTTTGTGAAATCGATAAGAGTAATTTCTACGAAGAAAGAAATTAAATTATATCAAATTTAAAGTCTTAATATGATTGTGGGAACTATTATTATAAACACAACTAGATTTGGCCATTTCATATTGTATAAGAATGTATTTATAATATATAAAAATTACACAATTTCATATTAAATATAATTAAACATTTTTTTTTTTTTT